>NC_056751.1:771171969-771231969 GCF_019279795.1 Protopterus annectens
TCTCCTATCCATTATACCTCACAATCTAAAAAACACCTTAGCCTCAAATACCACTTCCTAACTATATTCTACCTTAGAACCATCACCAGCATTGCAGCTCAACTACTACTAGGAGGTGATATTCACCCCAACCCTGGCCCAACAAACAACACGCATACCACACCCAACCCCAACCTCCCATTTAAACACAAATCCACTGATATACTCATACTTAACCTAAACATTCACAGTATCATAAATAAAATAGAACAGTTACATGGAACCATCTCTGTATATAACCCAGATATTATAGTGATGATAGAAACATGGCTTAAACCCCACATTAAAGATAACTTCATAACTCCACCTGGTTTCAATATATTAAGAATAGACAGACCTCACAGAAAAGGTGGTGGCATTGCCCTTCTTTACAAATCCAATTTAAAAGTTCAGCTACTTCAAAAAGAAACCCCAGATTTCAACACTGCCGATACCCCATTCACCAAAATCTTACTAAATAAATACAAACAACTAAACCTACTCAGCATTTATATACCACCAGGAGACAACATTAAGACACTAGAATCTATACTCCACTGGGCTTCCCATTCCCTGTCCCAAGAAACTGTACTCCTAGGTGATGTCAACATAGACTGGAACACCATACACTCACCCATAGCCACCAACCACATAAACCTATATAATTTCATACAACTCATACACTCACCCACAAGAATTAACAAAACCACCAAACGTGAATTCACCTTAGACAAGATCCTGACTAACCAGCCCAATACTGACCACCTATCCGGGATACTACCTGATTCCCTCAGTGACCATAACCCAACCTTTCTCCTTTGGCACAAACTAAAATCTACCAAACACCCCCACTCTCTTACAAAGCCGCTCCCACAAAAACTTCTCCCTGGTACAATTCTCAGAAGCCCTAAAATCCTGTGACTGGGCTCCTATAAAAACCTATCCCCTGGATATTGCAGTAGAATACTTTAATGCCAAATTCCTAGGGATTTTAAACCAACTAGCCCCACTGAAAACAATAAGATTGCAAAGTAACCCTACTCCATGGTTAAACAAAGCCACAAAAATCTTACTCAAGACTAGAGAAAAAGCTTGGTTAACTAGGCAAAAAAACAAAACTCCCGAAACTAGACAAAGCTTTGCTTAGCTCAAAAATAAAGCAAAACAACAGGTCAGGTTGGACAAGATAAACCACTATATTTCCCTACAAAGGAAACATAACAACAACTCACAGAAATTCTGGGCTGCAGTGAACAATATCCTCCAGTCTGGAAAAGTCACCTCACCATCCCCAGATATCACAGGTACTGATCCACATATAGTCTCTAGTTTTAATAACTACCTTACCTCTTCAATACTGAACCTGGTAAGTGCAATATCATCCACAACCCAACCTCAACCTTTAAACTACCAGATTAACTCCACCCCCTTCACACTCACCCCAGTACCAACATCTACCATTCAAAATCTCTTAGCTAAACTCAAACCTACCACCCTAGCTGCCGACAGTCTTCCAGCTAAATATCTACAAATTGCATCCAAGGCCATCGCCTACCCTGTCTCCCTACTTATTAACAGATCTATCACCCTGCATACTATTCCTTCATTATGGAAACCTCATATATCATCCCCTCCACAAGGGAGGTCTACTGACCTCTCCAACTACTGTCCCGTTGCAATCCTATCACCTCTCTCAAAAATTCTAGAAAAAGGTATCCACCACCAACTCTTTACCCACCTGCTAACCAACAACCTTCTAACTAAAACCCAACATGGATTCAGACCTTCCCATAGCACCAACACTGCCCTAATTAACTTTTCCAATACCATAAACTCACACAGGAACCAAGGAAAGCTGGTCTCTGCCACCTTCTTATATCTATCCAAGGCATTTGATACAGTTTTCCATAACAAACTCCTCACCTGTCTATCAGAAATCAACCTTGACGACCTCACTCTACAATGGTTTAACCTAAACAACCGGTCATAATCTGTCAAATGGGGCAACTCCCAACCCCCCCCCACTCCCTGTCACATGTGGTGTCCCACAAGGTTCAATCCTTGGCCCCTTCTCTTCAACATATTTACAAATAATCTCCACCTAGCTACCACTAAAGCCAACATTGTCCAGTATGCGGATGACACTACTCTAATCTGCTCAGCAACAAACATCCAATTACTTCAAAGTAAAGCCCAAGAATCCTTCACTGAGGTAGAGAACTGGCTAAACAACTACCAACTAATACTAAACCCCCAAAAAACACAGCTAATACTATTCCACTCAACCAAATACTGCAATGCCACCTTTACCATCATGTCCACCAATGGCACCCTCATCACTCCAGTAACTGAGGCTAATCTCTTAGGCATCACTATTGATCATCAACTTAAATACAACAAGCACATATCTCAAACTATCTCTAAAGTCCATAAAAAACTAGGTTGCCTATATCGTTGCAAACTATTCCTAACCCCTGAGACTAGAACAACAATATCCAGAACTCATCTCTTATCAACACTACTTTACGCCTCTCCAGTTCTCACCAATATTAACAAAACCAACCTGAACAAACTATCTACATGCTACAATAAAATAGCTAGGTTCACTGCCAATAATAGATCACATTCCCACCATTGCCTATCCCTAACTAAACTGCACTGGTTAGAATTTCCAAACCTCCTACGCTACCACCAACTGATCATAGCCCATCAAATTCTCTTCCATCCGGGGAAGTGCCCTGCCCTTGCCGACATGCTAAACCTTCACAACCCTAAAAGGGAGCTATGTTCATGTATCAAAAACCTGATTGAAGTTAATCCATGCAATAACAGTTATGGGGAGGCCTTATTCTCCCATGATGTTGCCAAAGCATGGAACACCCTCCCACCTGAACTCAGGCTACAAAGTCACACAGGCACCTTCAAAGGCCTTCTTAAATTACACCTCAATACTAACCCTCTCTGCAGCTGCAAAGACCCCCCATTGAAGACCCACATTTCCATATGTAAGTGACCCGTTGAAGCCTTTAATGCATACACTATACTCTCACCTGAAATGTACTTTTTGTATATATTGTAAATAATGGTGCTACTCCTGAGTATCTTATTGTTCTACAGAATTGTTTTTTGTACTTCGTGGTTTCTCTTATCTTGTATGCCAGTTTTATTGCTATCTAAAGCATGTATGTACACTGTTATTTCTTTAGAGCTTTTCTCCCCAGGACTCCACTGAAAAAGGACACATTATGTCCAGTTGGACTTATCCTGGTAAAATAAATAGGTTCATAGGTTCATACTAGGCTATCTGCCCTGGGGCATTTATAAGCCTAGCCTAATTGTGTTTGGCTTATGCCACCCCTTGATTTGAGTATACTGTGCCCTTTTTAAAGTTTAGTTTACTGTGCCTCTGTCTAATATTGACACGGAAGTAATCCCCGGGACAAACCTACGATCCCCCATCCACTCATCAAGATTCTTCTTGAAGAGAGTCAGTGAGGTGCTGTGCCTAACATGAATTGGAATTCTATTCCAGAGCGAAGGGAGCCTCTGGGTTATGAATCTGTCCCTCCAGCATGTTCTATTTATTTCTGTGCTGAGGTTCAAGTCCCTCGAGCGTGTGGCTCTAAGGGATTTAGATTTACTGAGGTGGAGCATGTCCATTAATTCTGGGTTGGACATAGCTTTATATGTCAGGCATAGATCGCCTCGAAGCAGGCGGTATGCAACTGAGTAGAGCTGGAGTTTTTTTAACCGAGCAGCATATGGCATCTGTTTGAGTCCCTTGATCCTCCTGGTGAGGTACTTCTGGGGTCTTTCTAATTGCTGCAGGTGTCGGGTAAGGTACATCCCAAAGGGGGCATTGTATTCTATGATGGGCCTGATGAGGGATGAATAAAGGGGCACGATTACCTCTCTTGATCTAGATGTGAATCCTTTCATGATGAGGTGGGCTATGTAGAAGGTCTTTCTGACCACTTTGGCAATGTGGTTGTCAAAGGAGAGATTGCTATCAACTTGGGTCCCCAGATCCCTAATTACTTTCTCTGTACTTAATGGGTTACCATCTATGTGGTAATTTGTGGGCACATTGTTTTTGCCAAAGGGTATGACTATACACTTTTTGGCATTTAGCTTTAGACCATGGCTCTGGCACCAGTTATCCATCTCTGCAAGACCTTTTTGAAGGATGTTTGTGTCAGCTGGAGAGTCGATTATGGCACCCAGTCTGCAGCCATCTGCGAACTTGGTGAGCCATAGTCCTCCCACATTGGCCTGTACCTCAGAAAAGTAAATACCGAACAAGAGAGGTCCCAGGACAGAACCTTGTGGGATGCCACTTGTGACCGGTTTTGAGTCTGACATGGCTCCAGCAACTCTGACTCTGTGAGTTCTGTCTTTGAGCAGGTTTGCGATCCCAGCTTGTGACATAGGGGTTTATATTTAGGCTGGATAGCTTATCTATGATGCCCGAGTGGGGTATTGTGTCAAATGCCTTTGCGAGGTCCAGATAGGCTGTGTGGACTACCTTCCCTTCATCTATGGCCTTGGTGACTGTTTTGAAGAAGTCGACCAGGTTCAAAAGGCAGAATCTGCCCTTGATGAAGCCAAATTGGGTAGGATCTAGTGTCTGTAGGTCCCCAATGTCTTTTTTTATGAGTTCCATGATGATCCTCTCCATAGCCTTGCAGACTAGGCTAGTCAGGCTTATGGGGCGATAGTTTCCAGGGTCTGCAGAGGCGCCACCTTTGTGGAGTGGAATCACTGTTACTGTACGCCATTCTTTGGGCACATATCCTGTAGTGAGGCTGAGATTGTACAGCAGTTTAACTTGAGGGATTAGTTCTTCTTGGAGTTCATGTAGGATGCAACCAGGGACGCCATCTGGTCTCATGGAAGCAGTGTTTTTTGCTTTGGAGAGGGTGGCCTTCACCTGAGCATCAGAGATGTTTGGGAGGCTGCACTCTGCTGGGATAGATACTTGCTCTTTTGGGGAGGGAGGGGGTGGAGAAGTTTGCACTGAACCTGTCTGCCAGGATATTGGCGATGTCTGTGGGTTCAGTGTATTTTTTGTCATTTAGAATCAACTCAGAACAAGTCTGGGAGTTGCATCCCAGGTTCCCAACATAACTGAAAAAAGCCTTATGATTGTCTTTAGTGTCCTGTGCAATTTTTCGCTCGAAGCTGGCCTTGGAGGATTTTATGAGGGATCTTAATGTTAAATAAATAAGAATGATTTGACATCTGAAACTTAAATGTCTGTCTTTACTTAATAAATTCAGTTCTCATTGATTTCCCAGAAAACCACAAGTTTTATGAGGAACAGACCAGAGATATGAAGCCAAACTCTGGACATTCTGTGAACATCTGGATAGTTGAGAGGTATGAGCTTCAGGCAATCACTGTTCATATCTGACATGACTGAACCTAATGGAGAGCACTCACATCCTGCAATTTCAGTCCAATCAGATACTTGCAAAAAAAACTGCTTGGGAACATCAGCCTTTGTCTGGCTGATTTTTGCCATAGCTACATCCTGCTACCATACAGATAAATAGAGGTTTCTCACTGAATCATTGCTAAACAGCAATGGTTTCCTCTTCCACTCCTTTAACAAGCCCTAACTTAACATTGCCCCAATACAGGAAATGCACAATTTTGGGATCCTACGTAACCTTCATAATGGCCAAAAGGCAGTGTGCGGATAAAGTACATCCTTATGATAGCAATACATATAACCAGGAGCAAAACTGACTAAACCCATTACAGCTGAGTGACGGCTCCACATGTTTCTGCAGTTAATTCCTACTGACACCTCTAGGCATCAAATATTGCTTCTTTATATTTGCATTAATAATTCCAAAACCATGATATATACAAAATACGTAAAGATTTAATCTTAACATTTGCACAAGGGCAAACACAACTGTATTGATATTTGACCTCTGTCTATTGCAAGTAAAGAGATATTAATTATTCTTCATGAAATATTTATTTACATTGTCATAAATTTTGTGGTTTTCTAAATATGTCAAAAAACAAGTAGCACAGACAGAACTGCTTAGCCTGATATAAAAGCTCTCAGCCAAATGAAAAATGACTGCTGCCTGTATGTGTGTAACTTGAGTGGTTGCTGAAACATTGTAAATTGTTTACAAAAGATCAGAAACTCAGTAGTTACTGGGCTGGATTCATGAACCCCTCCAGTAAGTGTACACCATTCTGTGTGAATAGACAACACAAGTATAACTGCCACCTCCTTCCTATTAATTGTATTTTCTCTTTTGACTTTTTGCAACCTTAAATATCGAGAGGCATTCATAAACATTACCACAATTTGTAGACTACATCTATACTTAGCCTTGTCTTCCAGAATAGACAGCACAAAAATGTGTTAGGGATGTTCCTGAATACAGACCATGTACACTTAGTGCGGGCAGTCATAAATACGGCTGTGACTTATAAAATCCAGTTTAAGACATAGATCCTAAAGAACACTAATACTGTAAAAAAATTTGTGCTGAAGAGTTTGCCATTTACACTTCTTTATCAAATCATATGGTTCCAGAGATATGAACGTTTGTTTGAAATGTGAGGATAATTTGATTTTTTTTTTTTTTATTTTCCCATTGGAAGTTATAATACCAACTTCCACACCCCCATTGGAGGGATTGACTTAAATCACTGTAATATCTGCCTGGAAGCTTTGTATGTGCACATCTGCACATTAAATGGCATATGTGTGACAAAGGTGCGTTGATGGTGTCACCTGTGTATTAAAACTTTCAAAATATTTTATTTTTTATTTTTAAGTTCGCATTACCAGGATATAGGAATTGGTATTGTTTATTTTCAGTGCAGGTCTTGAAAGAAAAGCTCACAAATTTAAGAACAAAATTAAAATCATGAAAACTACAAAAGACTACCCCATGCTGGCTTCTCTAGGGACTGAGGCCGCCTACTCAAACATTTTACGGGTTACTTCCCTCACAGAATTATGTTGCAACATCAGGAAATTGTTACAGGCAATTTCATATTATTACTAATTCCACCTGAACTCCATTCATGCCAAACGTTTCTGATGGCACTATTACTTGGAACATGTTTATACCGATAATTCTGCTGTCTCATCATAGACCTCAACATTCTATTGTTGATCTCACATCGCCTTTTCTGCAGCTGTGCTAAAACCTACTATCAGCTTCTGACAGCCATTGTTATTGTGCAAAAGCTTTCTGCAGTGATTCTCAGCGAAACATTTTATCATTACAAGACACAGGCACTTCATCTGAAGAACACAAGTGAAGGAACAATCTGAATGGTGCAGTGGTAGCATTGTCACCTTACAGCAAGAGGTTCTCCAGTTCGGTTCTTGACTGGAGTGTCTTCTATGCAGAGTCTGCATGTCCTCCTGTGTTCGTGTGGGTTTCCTCTGGTTTCCTCTCATGTTGCAAAGATATGTGTCTGGAGTGTTTCTCCCTGGGCCTCTGCTGAAAATTGGCTTTGCTCCAAGTTGGACTGTCACACATATCCTCAATTGCTTTCTAATGTCGTCTATATGTTGTTGCACATTTTTATTTTGCACCTGTTTACATACCTGCCTAACCCTTACATGCCTGCTAGAAACATTCGCCGTTACTATGTTTACTTTTTATTTTGCACCTGTTTACATACCTGCCTAACCCTTACATGCCTGCTAGAAACATTCACCGTTACTATGTTTACTGATGATCTGCTTGTCTTAGCTGTCTCACATATTTGCTTCAGATAGGACTGCTTTTGCAGATCTGATGAGTTTTGAGTTTTAACACACAGTTGATGTTGTCAGTTTCTCCTAGTTTATTTATTTAACCCTGATCAAGTCCGTTAACCGTTTTTGCTCTTTGACCTCCCCTGGAAATAGAATGCTTTGGTATCATTTCTTAGTCCAAGGGAAGAGAATGTGATCCACAAACAGAAAAACTGATTGTATAAAAAAAGGAATTTACATATACAAATTCTGAGGGTGCCGCACATCTGAATATTTCCCGTACCCTGAGAAACAGAGATCACAGAATAAATGTTTAAATAGCAAGAGTGCAGAGGTGTAGCTCCCCATGTCAGCAGAACAGAGAGGCTTGCCCCCTGCAGAAAAACTGAGTTCAACACATTCTAGCATTTATTGTTGTTCATTGGCTTCACTATATGTTTCATAACTGCATGCTGTTCACAGGACACATAAGTAAAATAAGGAGCTAATATTTCTGGTGAGTCCAATGGGGCTAATAAACTGAAAAACTGAAAAAAATAAACTATTAATTAGTGCATGATGTGATTTTGCATGTGCAAAAGCGTTAATGTGAGTTCTTTAATACTTCCAGTATAAAAAAAAACGCAGATATAGAAGTAAACATTCTAGAGCATTTTATGCACTTTACTGGTGTAGGTTCATCGGTAAATATTAGGCTATTACAAGCAGAGCCCAAAACTAGAGGTCAGAATCAAATCCTGTACTTTGTATCTCTGAGGTAAAGACCTCAAACCTTAAACATTAAGCCATCCATTATCCAATCTACAATATCTTTACACACTACACACAAACCTGTTGCATATTCTAAGCTTTCAATATTACACTTTCCATTAATGTCAGGGTACAACACAGATATATTTTTATCAAAGCTGAAGCTTCTTCTGGATGATTGGCTTTAAAAATGTACTTTCTATATGAGTCAGGTTTACAAACTTTAAAAAGAACTGGGCCATAAGTATGGCAAAATCATTGGTGTGTGATAGGAAACAGGAAGGGCATTATTAATGCATCGACTGCCGAATGCTATTGAAATGACCCAGATTTGTCTTCAAATTATAAAAGTCTGAGGCATTCATTTTCACGTTAACATGATATGTCTGTACAGTCTAGAAGAATCATTTTTTTATTTTATTTTTTTTGCAGACAAAAGGCAAGTTGTACTTCACTAATGATGAAGTCCATTTGCTCTTAATGCTTAACAGCTCTATATAGTACTTGGTCTAAAGAATTAAAACTGAAATTTGGCTAGACGAGATGGCTTTTAAGTGCTTCTGTGGACAGTACTATCAGTCTTTTGTTGTATTTTTGTTTTGTTTGTATTCTAGAAATGCAACTTTATTGCTCTGGAAAATATATTTCCTACCTTGCATACCCCCTGATCTCTGACACGTTCAATGAAAGCACAGCGTGTTCCAAAAAAAAAATCAAATTAACTACAGCTCTGAATTTATGAACCTTACTAAATAGCTTTAGTACTAGATGGAGTTCTCTGTCAGTTGTCGGGTGCAGCTATTAAACTCGGCTGACATGCGAAAACAACATGACTGACTATTGAAATTGCTGTCGTGCAAGAAGTGCCCGGGATGTAAATTCAAGAATAGGAATTTGTCATCATCTATTTGACAGATTCATACTGGTTTTAAAACAACAGAATGATCTTTTCATGGTTATACTGTACTGTACAGTATCTGCTATATGTCATATTCTGCAGGTAAATACAGGAACATATCTTTCTTACAGAGTAAAGAAATGACAAACAGAGAAACCTTATTTCTGTGGATTAATAAGTAGTTCCTGGGGGGTGGAATTTAACCATGCCTTGAAACTCTTAACTTCAAACTATTCATTCGTTTTGGTCTTAAAAATGAATGATGAAGCAATGTAGCACACAACACCAATGTCTTGGTTCTACATAATTCAAGATCAATGGGAAATGGTTGTCACGACAAGAAGTACAATGGTTCAGTGCATTATGCTTTTTCTTCCCATCTTTCTTTTTTTATAGTACGGCTTTTTCTCACTTGGCCATTTCTAACAAATACACTGTAACCCTGTCACCCTGGCTTTTTGAGAAATACTTCTTCAGACATGTTTTTTGTCATAAGTGGATATGAAGCCAAGTCATTCACATGACCAGTACTGAGGTGAGGCCAGGAACAGTAGATACTGCAACAGTCTGCATGCCACTCACTTTTATTTTCTTGGATGTACACACATCATTTCACATATTTAAAGACTCAGGTCATTAAAACAGTCAGATGGCCATGGCCTCTTTGTACTGTAGATAGCACATTGTGTGATACCTCAAATCTCATGGAATATAGGCCTATGGGATATATGCAAATGATCCCTTAAGGACTTAAAGTGTTTCGGCTATATGACTTCTGAATGTCCATGCCTTTTATTTTTAAGTCTTTATGGACAGATTCAAGCCAAATAAGCCAAATTCCACTAGCTGTAGACATGTATGTTTTGGTTTGTCTGTGTGACCTTTTTAATTTTTGGTTTTGTTTGTCAGTTGGGATATTTTGCAGACACCTTAATGGTTATTTACATCAGCTGAGTTTAAAGACCCCGTATTTCTGGAGTATAGCCTAACAATCCACTTATGCTGTGCTGACGAGGTTTTATTGGCCTGAATCTGTCCAAAAAGACTAAAAAAGTAAAAAATATCTGGAAGTCTCAAGTAAAACTGGGGATTTAAAATGCCTATGTATGTTTT
The DNA here is from genome assembly GCF_019279795.1 of Protopterus annectens. NCBI lineage: Eukaryota > Metazoa > Chordata > Ceratodontiformes > Protopteridae > Protopterus > Protopterus annectens. Next base: position 771,182,496 of record NC_056751.1, read on the forward strand.
GTAAAGAAACTGTTTTAGTAAATAGTTTTACATTTATTAACATATTGTCAGTAAGGAGTGAGGTTTAAGAAGAAAACCATCAGAAGGATATATTTGAATATCACATTGCTTTCATGCTATATCTATAGGTTCATAGGTTGAAACTAGGCTATATGCCCTAGGGCATTTATCAGCCTAGCCAGAGTGTATTTGACTTACGCCACCCCTTAAAAAATGGGTTTTACTGTGCCCTTTTTTTTGGTTACTTTATTGAGCCTCTGTCTAGTAGTGACACAGAAGTGATCCCCGGAGTGAACTTACGATCTCCTAGCCACTCGTAAAGATTTCTCTTGAAGAGAGTCAGCGAGGGGCTCTGCTTGATATGGACTGGGATTCTATTCCAGAGTACTGGGAGCCTCTGGGTCAAGAATCTGTCTCTCCAGCATGTCTTATTAATTTCTGTGTTGAGATTCAAATCCCTTGAGCGCATAGCTCTAGTGGATTTCGATTTTTTGAGGTGGAGCATGTTCATTAATTCTGGGTTGGACATGGCTTTATAAGTCAGGCAGAGATCGTCTCTAAGCAGGCAGTATGCAACTGAGTAGAGCTGGAGTTTCTTTAACCTGGCAGCATACATCATCTGTTTGAGATCCTTGATCCTCTTGGTGAGGTACTTTTGTGGTCTCTCCAGTTGCTGCAGGTGACGGGTAAGGTACATCCTAAATGGGGCATTGTATTCAATTATGGGCCTGATGAGGGATGAGTAAAGGGGCACAAATGATCTCCTTGGATCTAGATGTGAACCCTTTCATGATGAGGTGGGCTATATAGAAGGTCTTTCTAACCACTTTGGCAACGTGGTCGTCAAAGGAGAGATTACTATCTACTTGGATTCCCAGGTCCCTAATTACTTCCTCTGTACTTAATGGATTACCGCCTATATGGTAGTTTGTGGGCACTTTGTTTTTTCCAAAGGGTATGACTATACACTTCTTGGCGTTTAGTTTCAGGCCATGGCTTTGGCACCAGTTGTCCGTCTCTGTGAGACCCTTTTGGAGGATGCCTGTGTCAGCTGGACAGTCGATTATGGCACCCAGTCTGCAGTCATCTCCAAACTTGGTCAGCCATAGTCCTCCCATGTTGGCCTGTACCTCTGAAAAATATATACCGAGCAAGAGCGGTCCCAGGACTGAGCCTTGTGGGACGCCACTTGTAACAGGTTTAGAGTCTGACATAGCTCCCGCAATTCTGACCATGTGGGTTTTGTCCTTAAACCAGTTTGCAACCCATCTTATGACATAGGGGTTGATATTTAAGCTGGAGAGCTTATTTATGATGCCAGAGTGGGGTATGGTGTCAAAGGCTTTTGCGAGGTCCAAGTAGGCAGTGTGGACTACCTTCCCTTCATCTATGGCCTTGGTGACTGTTTCGAAGATGTCTACCAGGTTCAAGTGGCAGGACCTGCCTTTAACAAAGCCAAATTGTGTAGGATCTAGCGTCTGTAGTTCCCCAGTGTCTTTGTTTATGAGTCCCATGATGATCCGCTCCATGGCCTTGCAGACTAGGCTAGTCAGGCTTATGACTAGTTCCCAGGGTCCGTTGAGGCTCCACCTTTGTGGAGTGGGACCACTGTTGCTGTACGCCATTCCTTGAGTACATAACCTGTAGAAAGGCTGAGATTGAACAGTAGCCTAATATGAGGTTTTAGCTCCTCTTGGAGCTCCTGTAGGACGCAGCCCAGGACACCGTCTGGTCCCATTGATGCTGTGTTTTTTGCTTTGGAGAGGGCAGCTCCTACCTGAGCATCTGTGATGACAGGGAGACGACTCTCTGCTAGGAAAGATAATTGCTCCTTTGGGGGGAAGGGGGGGAGAAGTTTGCACTGAACCCATCTGCCAGGATGTTAGCAATGTCTGTGGGTTCAGTGTATTTTTTGTCATTTTGGACTAACTCCGAGCATATCTGGGAGTTGCCACCCAGGTTTCTAACATAACTAAAGAAAGCCTTGTGGTTATCTTTAGTGTCTTGTGCAATTTTTCTCTCGAAGCTGGCCTTGGAAGATTTTATGAGGGACTGTAGTTTTTTGCTGGTACTAATCAGTGATGCCTTCTTATTGAGGGATTTTTCTCTACCCTGCAGTAGCTTTCTCCTTTTGTTGTATAGTTTATTTATGGTGGTGGTCCACCAGACAGGACGTCTGCCTTTGGAGGATTGGGTCTTGGTTTTATTTGGGATTGCATGATCCATGCATTCCTGAAGATGTCCATAGAATGCATTTATATAGGACTCTGCTGTTTGGGCTGTAGTTTCCACTGGCCCGGGGGCTTTGAGTGATTTCACCTTGGTTTTGAGGAGTGTGAAATTAGCCTTGGAGAAGTTTTTTACTGTGTTTTTTTGGGGTGGTGGTGGGGTCGGGATGTGGATGTCCAGCAAGATTAATTTGTGGTCTGATCTTACAATGAGGGGTGTACCTCTGGTGTAGAGCATAGAGTCCCCATGTTTGTGATGTGTTAATCAGCGTGGTGACCAGTTGTTCCATAGCATTTGAGTTTATAAATTCCAGGAACCTCTGGGCTAGGCTGTTAGGGCTTGAGTAGTGTTCCCAGTCTATGCTTGGGTAGTTGAAGTCACCCAGTATAAAAGTATTATATATGAAATGATCATAATAAAAACACTGATACTGCTGAAAGCATTTTTAGCCACTTACTGGCATTATGAAGATGTGCCAGGCAACAGTAAACTAACATGTCAAATTTGTTGTATAGCAAGGGCTAGAAATATATATGCAAGAAAAAATAATGCTTTTCAGCTCAAAATATATCCTTTTTGTGGATGTGAGCCTTTGTGCATAGCAAACAAAATTGTGTTAATCAGTCTATTACATTAGACAGTAGATTTCTTGCATATCTCTGTTTGTCTACACCAGGGGATACAAAGAATGCAATACAATGCCTGGAAAACAGAATGCTACAGATGCCTAAAGATGGGGATGGGAGAACTTGCATTCCTTAAAACGCACTTATCTGTGTGGCAGATGACTTGAAAAAAAATGTGTGCATTTTGTAAGACACTCTAGTATCTTATCCCTTTTCCAGGACTATTTAATGCCTTGCATGTGTTGCTTAGCAAGCTACGGTTTGGCTCTCTATGACCCAGAACGGAGTAAAGTACATATGAAGAGTGATTAAACACACACCACACACACACACACACACACACACACACACACACACACACACACACACACACACACACACACACACACATATACACACACACACACACACACACACACACACATATACACTAGAACTGAGACAGAGCAATGATGTTGAGTTTTCCTTGAAATAACTATAGTTAGATAAGCCTTACCTGACACATCATTCTTTGTCTAGAAACTTCTTTAAAAGAGAAGGGGAAAATAGCAGATTTGCTTCTTACAAAATATAATTATTTCAATACATACTCACATAAAAATATATTTCTTGAATCAAGTCATGATAAATTAGAGGTGTTCACTTAAACAATTACCCAATTATCTAGAAATCAAAATTAAAATTTATATTTATCTCTGAACTGTCTTATTCTTTAACGGGTTATAATAACAAGAGTATCTTTGTGTATATATTGCACACAAACACAGACAGACACACACACACACACACACACACACACACACAGACACCCACATACACACACACAGACACACACAGACACAGACACGGACACACACACACAGACACACAGACACACAGACAGACACACACAGACACACACACACACACAGACACGGGCACACACACACAGACAGACAGACACACAGACAGACAGACACACACAGACAGACACACACACACACAGACAGACACACACACAATCACACATGTAGACAGACACATACACACACACAAACACACACACACAGACAGACACACACACACACACACAGACACAGAAACACACAGACACACACACACACACACAGAGAAAGACGCACACACACAGACAGACACACACAGACACGCACACAGACAGACACACACAGACACATACACAGACACACACTCACACAGACACAGACAGACACACAGACACACACTCACACAGACACACACACACAGACACAGACACACACACACACACACACACAGACACACACACACACACACAGACACACACAGACAGGCACACACAGACAGACACACACGCACACAGACACACACACGCAGACACACACACACACACACACACACAGATGCACACACACAGACACACACACACACACACACACACACACACACACACACACACACACACACACACACACACACACACACACACACACACAGATGCACACACACAGACATACACACACACATGCACACAGACACACACACACATGCAGACACACACAGACACACACACACACACACACACACACACACACACACACAGACAGACAGACAGACACACACACACAGATACACACACACACACACACACACACACACACACACACACACACACACACACACACACACACACATGCTGGTAATAGGCATTTTACTTTTTGACTAACCACATCAACAAATCTAAATGTATAAATAAAAATAAAATAGTTCCTAGAATAATATATAAGAAAATAAAACAGTTCCTATAATTACTCTAATTAATTTATTCTAGTAAACCACTGCTTTCACAAACTTTTCATCAAAAGTGCAGTTGTCAAGAAAATTGTTCTTATGCAGACAGCAGAATAAATAAATGCTTTGTGATTCAAGGCCAAAATGTTTAGCTGTTTTATTGCCTTCAAGTTCTTGTTCAGCTCTGTTATAATATATAATAGTGAATGTTCGCCATAAATGGTGGCGTTATGAGGAGTTCTTTCTGTGGTCTTATCTTTTCTCACTGGCACCTGTAGCATCACTGTGGGCATGTTAGATATGCTGCACTGATTCACATAAAGATGCCATGGTAGCTGTGCTAAAGCTCCTCTCTTTCCATTTGCAATTAGGTATTTAAAGAACATACGGCTGCTCATCCAGGGAAAAAACAGACGTCGCCTTTCCTCATCAGCTACTATAACGTCCCTTTGATTCTTGCAGGTAAGAAGCACCCAGTGTTCCACGTAACAGAGACAGAACGTTTCATGTACATAGAGTAAATAACTGTGATCATGTAACAGAGACAGAACATTTCATGTACATCGAGTAAATAACTGTGATTATGTAACAGAGACAGAACGTTTCATGTACATAGAGTAAATAACTGTGATTATTTAACAGAGACAGAACTTTTCATGTACATAGAGTAAATAACTGTGATCATTTAACAGAGACAGAACGTTTCATGTACATAGAGTAAATAACTGTGATTATTTAACAGAGACAGAACTTTTCATGTACATAGAGTAAATAACTGTGATCATTTAACAGAGACAGAACGTTTCATGTACATAGAGTAAATAACTGTGATTATTTAACAGAGACAGAACTTTTCATGTACATAGAGTAAATAACTGTGATCATTTAAGGTCATTATTTATTCCAGTAATTTACTGTACTCTATTGATTACAAATATTAATATTGTTCTCAGAAGACAGATGTAGATCATGTCTTTTATATATATATATATATATATATATATATATATATATATATATATATATATATATATCAGATGATCAAGCTTTCTGAAACTCGAAATTCATATTGACGAGACCATATTATCAAGTTTTTTGAAAACTCGAACATAAAAAAAATATGCAAAAATCTACTTTTTTTACATTTTTATACTGGGGCAAGCCCCCTGTACCCCCCATGTTGGGGGCTGCACTCCCCTACATCCCCTGCAAATTATATATACCAACTCTGAGATCGCAATACAGTGAAGAAAAGGGTAAATTTCCCGATATTCACTGTACTCTGATGTCTTTTTAAAATATGGTCTCGACCATATGAATTTCGAGTAGATATATTGACTTGGAAATCACAAATAATACATTGCTTCCAAATCCAGAACTTCAGAAATTTCATACAACTCCTGAAAATTTGTTTTAGAGAAAGCATTTATTACTTTGTTAAACACATATTGTGTTATAAAATGCATAATGATTTTTATAAGTTTAGGCTTCTATGTAAAAGTGTCCAAATACCATTCTTGCTTGCATTTAACATTTACATGTGCCAGTTACTTTAAACTGAAATAATTTGGGTCATTGATATATCCATAGTAAAATATGGAATATTTTGTGCATTATTTAGAGAATTTAGTTGCAAATTATTTTCAAAATGCTGTACTGGTAAACTCATATAGTTCTTCATAATCCTCTAATTATATTTTGTAAAATAAAGCTACAAACATATACCTATATCTATATATAGACATATACATTTACCTATACATATACGTATCCTATAGAAAGGCCTCACTGAGATCAATGACTGGTGTTGAAACCATGGCCTTAAGCTTAATGCCAAAAACTGCATCATCATTCTCTTTGGGAAAAACTCAGTTTCCACTATTTACCACATCGATGGGAGCCCACTGAACACTGAATGTGTTTTAAGAAATCTGGGGACACAGGTTGACAGCAACCTCTCCTTCGACCACCACATTGTCACTGTGGTCAGAAAGTCCTTCTCTGTGGCACATCTCATTACCAAGGGTTTTGCAACCAGGAAGAAAGAGGTCATCATCTCTCTCTCTCTCTACTCTTCCCTCATTAGGCCAATCATTGAGTATAATGCCCCATTTGGCATGCACCTCACTAAACACCTGCAACAGCTGGAAAGGCCACAAAAGTACCTCACAAAGAGGATCCTAGGCCTTAAACACATGCCTTATATAGACATACTCAAAAAAATGCATTTTTTCACTGTCTCATATTGTCTATTAAGAGGCGATCTCTGCTTGACTTACAAAGCCATGTTTGACCCAGCCCTAGAAATGTTACACCTAAAGAAATCCAAATCCCTCCGCACCAGATGCTCCAGGGACCTCAACCTCATTATCACAATCAACAGAACATGCTGGAGGGACAGGTTTATAACCCAGAGACTGCCCATGCTATGGAATAGACTTCCCATACATGTCAAACAGAGCACCTCACTGGCCCTTTTCAAGTGAAATCTTGATAGTGGATGGGAAATAGAAAGTTCACCCCGGGAATCACTCCAGTGGCTCTACTTGATAAAGGCACCGGGAACTAACAGTGGCATAATGCCAGGGCACTTCTATGGGATAGGCTTGTAAAGGCTCCAGGGCCATTGGCCTAGTACACACCTATGAATCTATACATACACATATGCATAAACATACACATATACATATTATACCTTTATCTATACATATACGTATACAGATATATATACATATACATATATGTGTACCTACACATATACATCTATAAACACATAAACATTTGCCTATAGATATACATATGACTGTACATATACTGTTCGACAGTCCAAACTGTTAAAGGACCAGTACATGTCAGACTGGGACAAGATGCTTGACGTTCCAAACTGCTATGGACAGTATGCATCAGCATGGGACAAGATGATTGACAGTCTGAACTGCTATGGACAGTATGCATCAGTCTGGGACGAGATTATTGATAGTCCAGACTGCTATGGGCAGTATGCATCAACCTGGGACAAGATGATTGACAGTCTAAACTGCTATGGACAGTATACATCAGCCTGGGATGACATGATCGACAGTCCAGACCGCTATGGACAGTATGTATCAGCCTGGGACGAGATGCTTGATAGCCCAAACTGCTATGGACAGTATGCATCAGCATGGGATATGATGCTTGACAGTCTGAACTGCTATGGACAGTATGCATCAGCCTGGGATATGATGCTTGACAGTCTGAACTGCTATGGGCAGTATGCATCAGCCTGGGTTGTCATGCTGCACAGTACAAATTGCTAAGGACCACTAGGTGTCAGCATGGGATGAGATACTTGACAATACAAACTGCTAAGGACCAAAATCTGTCTGCATGGGACAAGATGCTCTACAGTGTAATGTGCTAAGAAAGGCACAAGTGCACTACAGTGTAGTGTGCTAAGGAAGGCACACGTGCAGTACAGTTTTGTTTGCTAAGGAAGGCACATTTGCACTACAGAGTAGTGTGCTAAGGAAGGCACACATAGGTTCATAGGTTCATAGGTTCATACTAGGCTATCTGCCCTAGGGCATTTATAAGCCTAGCCAGAGTGTGTTTGGCTTTCGCCACCCATTTTAAATTAATTTTGCTATGCCCTTTTTTGAGGTTAGTATACTGTGCCTCTGTCTAACAGTGACACAGAAGTGATACCCAGGGTAAACCTACGATCTCCCATCCACTCATCAAGATTCCTCTTGAAGAGAGTTAATGAGGGACACTGCCTAACCTGGACTGGGATTTTATTCCAGAGTGAAGGGAGCCTCTGAGTTATGAATCTGTCCCTCCAGCATGTCCTATTTATTTCAGTGCTGAGGTTCAAGTCTCTCGAGCGTGTAGCTCGATGGGATTTGATTTTCTGAGGTGCAGCATGTCCATTAATTCTGAGTTGGACATGGCTTTATACGTCAGGCACAGATTGCCTCTGAGCAGGCGGTATGCCACTGAGTAGAGCTGGAGTTTCTTTAACCGGGCAGCATATGGCATCTGTTTGAGCCCTTTGATCCTCTTGGTGAGGTACTTTTGGGGTCTTTCCAGTTGCTGCAGGTGTCTAGTAAGGTACATCCCAAAAGGGGTATTATACTCAATTATGGGCCTGATGAGGGATGAGTAAAGTGACACGATGACCTCCCTTGATCTAGATGTGAATCCCTTCATGATTAGGTGGGCTATATAAAATGTTTTTCTAACCACTTTTGCCACGTGTTTGTGAAATGAGAGATTGCTATCAACTTGGGTCCCCAGGTCCCTAATTGCTTCTTCTGCACTTAATGGATTACCACCTATATGGTAATTTGTGGGGCACTTTGTTTTTGCCAAAGGGGATGACTATACACATTTTGGCGTTTAGCTTGAGGCCATGGCTCTGGTACCAGTTGTCTGTTTCTATGAGGCCCTTTTGGAGGATGCTTGTGTCGGCTGGAGAGTCGATTATGGTGCCCAGTTTGCAGTCATCTGCGAACTTGGTCAGCCACAGTCCTTCCATGTTGGCCTGTACCTCCGAGAAATATATACCGAACAAGAGAGGTCCCAGGACTGAGCCTTGTGGGATGCCACTTGTAACTGGTTTGGAGTCTGACATGGCTCCAGCAATTCTAACCATGTGAGTTCTGTCCTTGAGCCAGTTTGCAACCCATCTAGTGACATAGGGGTTTATATTTAAGCTGGTGAGCTTATCTATAATGCCCGAGTGGGGTATTGTATCAAAGGCTTTTGTGAGGTCCAGGTAGGCTGTGTGGACCACCTTCCCCTCGTCAATGGCCTTGGTGACTGTTTCAAAGAAATCGACCAGGTTTAAGAGGCAGGATCTGCCCTTAACAAAGCCGAACTGGGTAGGATCCAGTGTCTGTAGGTCCCCAATATCTTTATTTATGAGGTCCATGATGATCCTTTCCAAAGCTTTGCAGACCAAGCTAGTCAGGCTTATGGGGCGATAGTTTCCAGGATCCGTTGAGGCACTACCTTTGTGGAGAGGGACCACTGTTGCGCCACTCTTTGGGTACATATCCTGTAGTAAGGCTGAGATTGAACAGTAGTTTGCACTACATTTCTGTGTGCTAAGGAAGGCACTCATGCACTACAGTTTTGTCTGCTAAGGAAGGCACATGTCCACTATGGTGTAGTGTGCTAAGAAAGGCACACATGCACTACAGTGTAGTGTACTAAGGAAGGCACATGTCTACTACAGTGTAATGTGCTAAGGAAGGCACATGTGCACTACAGTGTAGTGTGCTAAGGAAGGCATACATGCACTACAGTGTAGTGTGTTAAGAAAGGCACGTGCACTACAGTATAGTGTGCTAAAAAAGGCACACATGCACTGCAGTGTAGTGTGCTAAGGAAAGCACACATGCACTACAGTGTAGTGTGCTAATGACAGTACATGTGCACTACAGTGTAGTGTGCTAAGGAAGACACATGTGCACTACTCTGTAGTGTGCTAAGGACTACAGTGTAGTGTGCTAAAGAAGGCAGACATGCACTACAGTGTAGTGTGCTAAGGACGTCACACGTGCACTACAGTGTAGTGTGCTAAGGAAGGCACACATGCACTATAGTGTAGTGTGCTAAGAAAGACATACGTGCACAACAGTGTAGTATGCTAAGGAAGGCACATGTGCACTACAGTGTACTGTGCCAAGAAGGTACACATGCACTACAGTGTAGTGTGCTAAGGAAGGCACACGTGCACTACAGTGCAGTGTGCTTTAAAAGGCACATGTACATGTGCACTACAGTGTAGTCTGCTATGGAAGGCACATGTGCACTACAGTGTAGTGTTCAAAGGAAATCACACATGCACTACAGTGCAGTGTGCAAAGGATGGCATATGTGCACTACAGTGTAGTATGCTAAGGAAGGCACACGTGCACTACAGTGTACTGTGCCAAGGAAGGTACACATGCATTACAGTGTAGTAGGCTAAGGAAGGCACACGTGCACTACAGTGCAGTGTGCTAAAAAAGGCACATGTACATGTGCACTACAGTGTAGTGTGCTAAGAAAGACATATGTGCACTACAGTGCAGTATGCTAAGGAAGGCACACGTGCACTACAGTGTACTGTGCCAAGGAAGGTACACATGCACTACAGTGTAGTGTGCTAAGGAAGGCACATGTGCACTACAGTGCAGTGTGCTAAAAAAGGCACATGTACATGTGCACTATAATGTAGTATGCTAAGGAAGGCACACGTGCACTACTGTGTAGTGTTCTAAGGACTAGAGTGCAGTGTGCTAAGGAAGGCAGATGTGCACTACAGTGTAGTGTGCTAAGGACGGCATACTTGCACTACGGTGTAGTGGGCTAAGGAAGGCACACGTGCACTACAGTTTATTTTGCTAAGGAAGGCACATGTGCATTACTGTGTAGTGTGCTATGGACTACAGTGTAGTGTGCTAAGGAAGGCAGACGTGCACTACAGTGTAGTGTGCTAAGGATGACACACGTGCACTACAGTGTAGTGTGCTAAGGATGGCACATGTGAACTACAGTGTAGTGTGCTAAGGAAGGCACATATGCACTACAGTGTAGTGTGCTAAGGAAGGTACACATGCAGTACAGTGTAGTGTGCTAAGGAAGGCAGACGTGCACTACAGTGTAGTGTGCTAAGGACGGCATACGTGCACTACGGTGTAGTGGGCTGAGGAAGGCACACGTGCACTACAGTTTATTTTGCTAAGGAAGGCACATGTGCATTACTGTGTAGTGTGCTATGGACTACAGTGTAGTGTGCTAAGGAAGGCAGACGTGCACTGCAGTGTAGTGTGCTAAGGATGACACACGTGCACTACAGTGTAGTGTGCTAAGGATGGCACACGTGCACTACAGTGTAGTGTGCTAAGGAAGGCACATATGCACTACAGTGTAGTGTACTAAGGAAGGTACACATGCAGTACAGTGTAGTGTGCTAAGGAAGGTACATGTGCAGTACAGTGTAGTGTGCGAAGAACAGCACACGTGCACTACAGTGTAATGTGCTATGGAAGGCACATGTGCACTGCAGTGTAGTGTGCTAAGGAAGGCACACATGCACTACTACAGTGTAGTATGCTAAGGAAGGTACACGTGCACTGCAATGTAGTGTGGTAGGGATGGCACATGCACTACAGTGTAGTGTGCTAAGGAAGGCACACATGTACTACAGTGTAGTGTGCTAAGGGAGGTACACGTGTACTACAGTGTAGTGTGCTAAGGAAGGCACATGTGCATTTGGAAAACATTTATGTGTTCAGACTGAATGATAACTGTGGTGGAATCTACATATTTGTCAATGAACATATTACCTCCAGGCAGATCCTGAGAGATCCCCAGGCTGCTGTCACTGAGCTTCAAATCACTGTAGTTAGGATGAATTATATTTAATGCAATCAATAATTACAACAGGTTTTGTAATGCAGTTTCAGTGAATACATGGCATAATAGTCAGTATAATAACATTTGCATTGATATTCACAAACATTACATTTACAAACCTTGTATTGAGACTTTACAGGTAAAGGAGTGGTGTATAAGATAGGTAGGTGTAATTTAAGAAATACAACAGAGTGAGGTATTAGAGGAGATAAGCAGGTATGAGTGTTAACAGAGAAGTAGTGATGGAATAGTAATTTGGTTGTGCTAATTAGAAGCAGGTCTAGTAGTTTTAGAAGTGCAATAAGATGAAGTATTAGAAGAGGATAAGCAGGTTATGTGATTTAGTGATTTAAAGGGATGTATAAGAAAGGTGATGAAGGGTTTTAGAGATCTGTGTCCCAGGTGAGGAGCAGGGATAAAGCCAAGAGGCAGAGAGGGAGTGTTTTAGTGATGATTTGAAAAGATGGAGGTGTGAGATAGCCCTGACTGTTATAGGAATTGTATTCCAAGTTCTACACTATTGGAAGACAGACTGACCTCAGCAGGCCTTTGTGGTTTGTAGATGGCAAGCCGTTGTTTAATATTCGACTGAAGAGGATGATTTGAAAGATAGCATTGGAGTAGGGGTCTATTGCTGTGCAGGTTGACAGAGCAGGGATGATTTTATGGGTTAAGGTGAGCTGAGTATAAGATAGGTGATGAGGAAGCTCAATCTAGTATTTTTTTTTAATGCTAAACAATCGTGGGAGTCCAGTAAGGCTTGTTGTAGTTGTACTGGACCTCTTGTATCTCCATAAGTCCAATGACTCCACAAATACTAGAAACAGGAACCTAAATATTCAGGAACAGATAAATAATGTACAATATTAGGTTGTGTGTATAATCCAGTGCCTTCCTAACCTCTGGAGAAACTTTCCATTCATGTTAAACAATCTGCTGAAAAAGGGCTTTTACTCAGTCAGACAATCCCGGTTAACAAATGTAAAATAAATAAATTAACATAACCTAGATGACTGGATGTGTTTTCACAAATGTTCTTCAGGATTGACTGGTTATCTGAACAAAGGAGTCACAACCTGATGTATGGTACTGGAAATGCACACATAGTCATAAGTCTCGATAGCTTAGAATGTTTATGAATTTAAATAGTTACTTGGCATAGGGTCCTGGAGACCACTAAGGAGTTTAGGCCAGTTTCACAATTTTCCCATAGCATTGTCTGGTTAAATATCTCCGACAAAGTCACAAGAAAAAGAAAGTGAAGGAAGAGGGGCAATCAAACCCCAGTATGTGTGGACTAACAATATAGTGTCTAACTAATCTGTGCATCTGGATAATAAATTAATGCCTATATTCTCACCGTTTTATGAGTCAGGTCAGCTATGGGAATGGATTTTTACCTGGCTCAGATTTTGTATCCCAGAAACAGAACATTTGCTTATTAATCAGTGAATTTGTTTCAGCCAATAAGTGCAGGACATCTTTAGGTGAAAGTTGTTTACAAAAGTTCAGCAATGTCAGAAGAATTTAACCAAGGAATGAGCTTATAGGGAATTTATCAGAAATGTTACACAAATAGTTATAATATATTCCTGTAAAAAGTAAGTAGTGCATGTGAGTTTGCTAATTGTTAGGTGTATTACTAAACATTAAAAAAAATAATATACGGAAATAAGGTTTTTCAGCTTTTTTTATAAACAGACACAGACACTAATGTGTCAGCTAAGCAACTGAATCAAGACAACGTCTCAAACGTTATCCACACTTTACATTTTGGAAGATTCTATAAACCATCATGGTCCATTTCCTCTAGGAGGTATGTATGTTTGTCTGTGAGGATGTCTTTCAGTAGGGTTCCTATCACAAAATCAAACACACTGAAGTGTAAACAGCTTTAACATCGGAAATGGCTTTCATTGATGCATTTTTTTGAGATTGCGGTACAGTGAAGATTGGAAAATTTACCATTTCCTCACTGTAGTGCGATCTCAGAGTTGGTATATATAATTAGTGGGAGTGTGGGGGGGTGCAGCCCCCCACAAGAATGACTTCAAAGTATGGCATTTTTGATGTTTAAGTTGTTCACTGTCCAGACTTTTCAATCTCGTAATACAGACCACTTTCACAATTCATATGGTTTGTTAAATGTTTCCATTTTCTCAGTACTTATGGAGTCCTTTTTCATCATACAAAATGTTATGCACCTTATAAAATATTCTCAACAAGGAGAAATAATTTCTGTACTATATATATTGTGCATCATAATGAAAAGTATATCTCATACCATATAACAAAGCACTTGGACAGCCGTAAACCCAAAAAAAACATGTTTATTCGATAAGCACCAAAATCTAAAATACACCACTAATGCTGAACACAACCAGTACGTTTTCATCTGTAACTTTATCAGATAATGCATCATGGTTCACTAATCGTTCTTATAATATAGTAAATTAAAACCAATGAATGTAGTTATGCATAAATATGTCATTCATTGCAAGTGTTTGATTGCACCAGTCAAAACCAATAAGTCTCTCAACAGCAGGTACAAGTACGACTCAGTCATTGTCCACGCTGGTGTCAACGACCTGAGACGTACCTCCTTGGACTACATGAAAAGAGACATTGAGGAGCTCTCTGATTATGTAGCCCAAGCAGGTATGACCCTGACCTTGAGCAGTATCCTACCTTCACCTAGAATGATGCCACAATACAGGGATAAGATGATCAGCTTTAATAATTGGCTTAAATTCTGGTGTTATTCAAAGGGGATCCAATGTCTGTCTGCCTGGGATGACATGCTGGACAAGCCACGCTGCTTCACAAGGGACGGATTGCACCTGTCACCCCTGGGCTTCCGGATATTGGCAAAGGCTCTTGCCACCCCCATAGTGCCTTTTTTAGGCAAGGCTCAAATTCTAAACCTACCACCCTAGAACACAAAAAAGGAAAAAAACTAAGGGTAATGCTGCTCAATGCCAGAAGTCTCAACCTCAAGATGCACGCACTCAAGGCCCTTCTCAGTATGGAGAACATCGATGTCTGTGCTGTGACTGAAACCTGGTTCAAGGCTCCTGAGAGCACCCCGGCACTATCAGGTTTTACCTCATATCATGCGTTCCGGTCCCAAAATCCGGACAACACCAAAAAAGGAGGGGGGTGTCCATATTCATAAAGGACACCCACACCTCAAGGTTGGTGGCAACGCACAATGCATCGGAGACCATCCAGGTGCAATTAACCATAGGCAAGACTGCTCTGCAATTTGTAGCATGTTACAGGCCACCCTCTCAAACCCAGGAACCTCACATGGCCTTCCTGAAAACACTGGAGGGGATAAATGTATCTCTGAACACCATCATACTAGGTGACTTCAACTACCCCAATATAGACTGGGAACACTACTCAAGCCCAAACTCTCTAGCCCAAAGGTTCCTGGAGTTCATAAACTCAAATGCCATGGAACAACTAGTCACCATCCCCACAAGAGGAGAAAACATACTTGATCGCATCATCACAAACATGGGATCAAAATGTTAAACACCGGAAGTATACCCCTCACTGGTGAGATCAGATCATAAACTAATCTCGCTGGAGGTCCTCATCCTGCCCCCACCTGAAATAAAAGAGACCACAGTGAAAAACTTCTCAAAAGCCGACTTCACACTTCTAAAAACTAGTGTGGTCTCCTTTAAGGCCCCTGAGCCAGTGGTAAACATTACTCAAACCGCTGAATCACTTACAAATGCCTTCTACCAACACCTACAGGACTGCATGGATCAGGCAATCCCAAACAAAACTAAGACTCTTTGTACCAAAGGCAAGCGTCCAGTCTGGTGGACCCCAGCCATAAACAAGCTCTACAACAAAAGGAGGAAGCTACTACAAGATAGAGCAAAATCCTTGAAAGGTAAGACACCTTTGATCATTATAAGTAAAAAACTAAGAGCTCTCATAAAATCATCCAAGGCTAACTTTGAGAGAAAAATCGCCAAGGACACAAAAGACAATCATAAGGCCTTCTTTAGCTATGTTAGAAACCTAGGAGGAAACTCCCAGATATGCTCAGAATTAGTCCAAAATGATGTGAAGATTACTGAACCTACACACATTGCCAACATACTGGCTGACAGGTTCAGTGCAAACTTCTCCCCCCCTCCCCCCAAAAGTAGAGATATCTATACCAGAGGATTGTAGCCCCCCCAAACATCTCCAACGCCCAGGTGAGAACTGCTCTCTCCAAGGCAAAAAACACAGCATCCATGGGACCGGATGGTGTCCCCAGCTGTGTGCTCCACGAACTCAATGAGGAATTAAACCCGCAGTTAGGATAGCTGTTTAATCTTAGCATCACCTCAGGATACGTACCCAAGGAGTGGCGCACTGCGTCTGTGGTCCCACTTCACAAGGGCGGTGCCTCCACCAACCCTGGAAATTACCGTCCCATTAGCTTGACAAGCCTTATCTGCAAAGCCATGGAGAGGATCATAATGGAACTCATAAATAAAGACATAGGGAACTTGCAGACTTTGGATCCAACCCAGTTTGGCTTTGTCAAAGGCAGATCATGCCTTTTAAACTTGGTTGACTTTTTCGAAACAGTCACCAAGGCCATTGATGAGGGAAAGGCAGTCCATACAGCCTACCTCGACCTGGCAAAGGCCTTCGACACAATACCCCACTCAGGTATCATCGAAAAACTCATCAGCTTGAATGTAAATCCATACATCACAAGATGGGTTGCAAACTGGCTAAGTGACAGAACCCACAGGGTCAGAGTTGCTGGAGCCATGTCAGACTCAAAGCCTGTCACAAGTGGTGTCCCACAGGGCTCAGTCCTGGGTCCACTCTTGTTCGGCATCTACTTTTCTGAAGTACAAGCAAACACAGGAGGGTTATGGCTGACAAAGTTTGCAGATGACTGCAAACTGGGCCATAGTCGAAAACACTTCTGACACAGATATCCTTCAGAAGGGCCTCACAGAAATGGATAACTGGTGCCAGAGCCATGGCCTAAAGTTAAACGCCAAGAAATGCATAGCCATACCCTTCGGGAAAAACAAGGTTACCCCTAGCTACCATATAGGTGGCAATCCACTGAGCACAGAAGAAGTCATCAGGGACCTGGGGACCCAGGTTGACACTAGCCTTTCGTTTGACACTCATGTTGCTAAAGTAGTCAGGAAAACCTTCTACATTGCCCACCTGATCATGAAGGGATTCACATCTAGATCAAGGGAGGTCATCATCCCCCTGTACTCATCACTCATTAGACCTATGATTGAGTACAATGCCCCATTCAGAATGTATCTGACCCAACACCTGCAGCAGCTGGAAAGGCCCCAAAAGTTCCTCACCAAGAGGATAAAGGGTCTCAAAAATATGTCTTATGCTGCCCGACTGAAAGAACTCCAGCTCTATTCAGTCTCATACCGCTTGCTCAGAGGTGACCTGTGCCTGACATATAAGGCCATGTCAAACCCAGATTTGATGAATATGCTTCACCTCAAAAAATCTAGATCCCTCAGAACCACGAGGGTGGGAGACTTAAACATTGACACGGTTATTAATAGGATGTGCTGGAGGGACAGATTCATCACCCAGAGACACCCTATGCTGTGGAACAAAATCCCGGTAAATGTGAGGCAGAGCACCTTGCTGGCCTTGTTCAAGAGGAATCTTGACCAATGGATGGGAGATCGCAGATATACCCCAGGGATTACTTCAGTGTCACTGCTTGACAGAGGCACAGCAAAATAATAGGCATAGTTTTATTCAAACTAAAGGGGTGGCGAAAGCCACATATCTATGGGCTAGGCTTATAAATGCCCTTGGGCAGATAGCCTAGTATGAACCTATGAAACCTATGAAACCTATAAGTAGTAAGTCATGTTCAGTAAAATGCTTAAAATTACAAAATACACAATTCTAAAAGTTAGAAGATCTCAGTAAAAATACCCCTCTTAAATAAAAACTAGTGTCATAAATAATAGTTGCACCACATTGTTAATATGCTTCTGTTGAAATAGAAGAATATTACAAATACAGTATAAAATACATAATATGAAATGCATAAATATAAAATCAATGAATATAAAATCTAGGGTGTTTAGACCAATATAAAATCATAAATAAATATTAATAAATATTGTAAATGGATATAAAAAGTACATAACATTTAGGAAGAAAAGAAAGATGGAGAGGAATGTCAGTGAATACACATCCAATATTTGTTACCCTAAGCCTAAAAATATACAAGTTACCCTAGGGGGGAGAAGGCATTGCATAGGATGCATAGGGACAGACCACCAAATAGGAGAATAGAGGGTGGGATGGACCAGGGGACATGATGACCCTTTAGAGTATCCCCCCCTCCGAAGATCAGAGAGATTAAGGAACAAACCTCTGTATATTACTATCAGGACAATGGGAGGGGGTGGAACAACAAACAGAAGAACAATGTTTTTTAAGTGATGTTACACTTGAAGGGAATAATTATTTTAACAATGGAGAAGTTTGTGATGGGACAGAAAATACAGGGCCTAAATTAACCCAGGAAGGTTACACACTATTTAATTACAACAGTCTGGAGGTCACTAAGGAATTTTTTGAATTATTTGCAAAGGGATTTAAATGTGTCCCTAAAAGGCAGTGTCACATCAGTAATTTACTGATTGACTTAAGGATGTTTATTAGGAAAAAGGACTTAGAATTATTAATAAAAGACACACAAAGTACAAAGGGGGATTTAAAGAAAAAGAGTGTATGGAACCCTCCATTGCATCCTGAGTTAAAGAACTTAGAAAATATGTTAGGAAATAAATTAAGAGAAAAAGTTATTTCCAATAAGGTATGTTCAAATTTAAGAATGAATGAAAGGCTGCTACTGGATACTCTCTGTAACAATAGTTTTGTTAGGGTAATGAAACCGGACAATGGTGGTGAAATGGTTTTAATGGATTCCACCATTTATGAAAGTAAAATGATGGACCATTAACTTGATTTGACTAAATATTCTAAGGTCTCTTTGAATTAAATAAATATTGGTTACAAAAGGGTATATGTAGCTTTAAATGACTTAGTACTAGAAGGGTATATTGACACGGATACCTTTGGATTCCTATATAACAGTGAACCTAGAGTACCTGTTATATTTGGTATTCCTAAGGTTCACAAAGACCTGTATAACCCACCACTGAGAGCTATTGTGTCTGCCACTCACTCTGTAACAGCTTTTATTGCTAAATATCTAGATGTTAAACTCAAAAATGTTACTAACACTGCTATAAATGTATTGAAAGATTCATAGGATTTCCTTAGAAACATAAAAAATGATTTGATTAAGAATAACATGATTCTTATTACTTCTGAAGTTATGGATCTTTTCACTTCTATACCTCATAGAGGAGGACTTGAATTTTTGAAAGAAATACTGAGGAGCACTAATGAGTTCAGTGAGAAAGAGATATATTGAAATTGTCCTTAATTATAATTTTATTTATTTTAATGGGGAATATTTTAGGCAACTGAAAGGTGTGGCAATGGGTGCTATGTGTGTCCCTACCTTTGCTAACCTTGTTTTTTCTTGGTGGGAAAATAAATTTGTTTTCAATTCCAAATACAAAAGTTGTTGGACACTTTACAAGTGATTTTTGGACGAAAGTTGTCTGTTTTGGGTTGAAGATAAATTTAAAGAATTCTTTGAATATATATGTAACAGTACAAAATTTTTTAAATTCACTTACAAAATAGGTTATGGTTATATTGCTTATTTAGACATTAGTATATCAGTGGATAATACAAATAATAAATTTACATCTAAGGTATACAGAAAATACACTTATTGTAATTCCTTTCTGCACTTTAAAAGTGCACACCCATACTTTCAAAAAAAAGGGTATTGTGAAAGGACAATATGTGAAAGGTAGCAGGGTGACCTCGGAGGATAGTGATTTTCTGGAAGAAAGTGAAACGTTAAGGGTTATGTTTCTAGAAAGGGGATATCCTGAAGCATTACTAAAAGAAATGTTTAAAGAAGTCCTGGAACATAGAAAAGATAGATTTGCACCAATTTTAGGGAAGGATGATTCAGCAGAAAGGAATTATGTCTTGAATAATGACTCTAAAGAAAACTTTGACAACATCTTTGTATTGGATTATAGTGGGGATGCCAAAATAATAAAGGATTTAATTAAGGAAGAGTAGGACAGATTTAGTGGACTTTCAGACTTGAACCTTGCCTTTGATAAACCCTTGAAATTTATATTTAGGAAAGGGAAGTGTATTAAGAACATCTTAGAAGGCAAGGGTACTCATAGTGTGAACAGAAATGTGGAGACATACAAATGTGGTTCATGACTACAATGTCAGTATATAGCTAACACTTCTGAGATAAACATTGCTAGTAGAAATAAGCTTATTACATCAAAGGTGTACTCCAATTGTGAATCTAAAGGCTTAGTGTACATTGCAATGTGTAATGAATGTGAAGGATTCTATGTTGGTAAAACCAAAAGATGTATTAAAAGAAGAATTTATGAACATATATATGAAATTAGGAAGAACAATCCTAAGAATGTACTATGCAAACATACTCAAGTATGTAACAAAGCCACTTTTGTTTTCTTTGTATTGTAAGTATTAGTACAGGTGGATAAGAGAGGGGGGCCTTGGGAGACCAGATTAGAATACAGAGAAATATTCTGGCAACTTTTTCTTGAAGCTAATAGGTGGCCAGGTATGAATGAGATGGTCTCCCTGGCCCCCTTTCTGAAACTAAGAGCAGCTAAGCTTTAATATGTATTACAGCATCTTTTAATCTTGAAGCATTTAACACTTGTAAATGTTATGTAATTTTTATATCCATTTACAATATTTATTAATATTTATTTATGATTTTATATTGGTCTAAATACCCTAGATTTTATATTCATACAATTTATATTTATGCATTTCATATTATGTAGTTAATACCATATTTGCAATATTCTTCTATTTCAACAGAAGCATATTAACAATGTGGTGCAACTATTATTTATGACACTAGTTTTTATTTAAGAGGGGTAATTTTACTGAGATCTTCTAATTTTTAGAATTGTGTATTTTGAAATTTTTTAGCATTTTACTGAACATGACTTACTACTTATTGGTTTTGACTGGTGCAATCAAACACTTGCAATGAATGACATATTTATGCATAACTACATTTATTGGTTTTAATTTACTATACTATAAGAATGATTAGTGAACCATGATGCATTATCTGATGAAGTTACAGATGAAAATGTACTGGTTGTGTTCAGCATTAGTGGTGTATTTTATATTTTGATGCTTATTGAATAAACATGTTTTTTTGGGTTTACAGCTGTCCGAGTGCTTGTTTCTTCATTATATGGTTTTTGGAAGCACTTTTTCTTCCCTTTGACTTGGTTATATCTCAAACCATCCTATTAGCTTTCTTTTAGTAGAACTTATATTATTATATATAAATTGTGGTGTGGCTTCCTGTCACTGAAATAATGTTAAGAGAGCTAATCAAGTGTCACTGTTGGCTAAACTGATTTTGTCAGAGTTTCAGACTTACAGTCTGTCATGGTTGACTTGAATTGTTTTGTCAGTTTCAGACTTCCAGGCTAAAAACATGCAATGCTTTACCCCTGGGACTCAGTTCTCTCATCGAGCAAGAGTTCTAGAGTTTAACTTACATTTACTGTTCCATCTGTTTCATCTGGCATTAAAACCTGTGAATAACCAAATTAATTTGATTAACAAGACACACTTTTATACTTAATTATGATATTTATATTACGTTTAAAATATTTTAGTAAAATTATGTATTTTCCTGTGGGGTAAATGTTAATGTAAGCATGCCGCCTGTTTATTACCTCAGTGACAATTTATTTATAAATGAGCACATAATTATCAATTTTTGCATGGAGCTATACTCTAGCATTGCTCAATAAAACAAAAAGAAAGAAAATTTTACTCAGCTGACAAAATGGTCATTGTGACACCCGTGCACTGGCTCAGCAATCAAGGAGCCTCAATCCTCACCACTAACACCAGTGAGGGGCATCCATATAGGGAAAAGATAATAAATACACACACAGTAAAGTACAATTTCCCTTCAGAACACACAGAGATCACAGTCAGTCTGGGGCTGGTTTCTCCCTTTCTCTCCAGGTTCCCAATAAGACTCCCCACTGACACAGCTATAGGGTCCAGATTTCAGCATAATGGGCAAGCTAAAATCTCCAGCAGGCTCCCTGTCCAACCAATGCTTTGTGTCCCTGCCTAAGTAGCTGACAAACAAACACTTTGTGATAAGATATATACACAACCACACAGACACTCCTGGCGAAGACTGACACAGGTTCTCCAGCTGTGCCCCTTTTCTGCCCAGTCTAAAAGGTAGTACCAGCTACCACCACCCCAGTAAAATCAACTACTCAAAGGCCCTTCTGAAAGAGTGTCCAATTATTACTGTGCAATAGTATTATCCACATGGTAAGGGTGACTGAACAGTCAAGGTTTATTAGAGTGACTTGGTACAGTATCACTATATACATGCAATGTACTCTTAGAGCTTATGTTATCTCTATGCAAAACAGCCACAGTTGAAAGGTTTAAAAACATTTAATAATAAATAATAAAAACACAAGACAGTACTTTTTACTGCACAGTGCTAGTCAAGAGTTCAGAGATCACAGAGAAATACTTAAAATAATACCATAGAAAAGTTCTGACATCACAGAAAAACTAACTAATCTAATCTTCCTATTTCCTAGCTATATCTAAGAGAAAACACAGTTCCAAAATAAACTTACATATAGAAACAGACAGTGATGGTGATGTTGGATGATCTCAAGACAAAATGCTCAGAGCTCTCTGATTCTCTCTCTTTAAATTGATAACACAGAGCTGCATCACATGACATCCTTCTTCACACATCTCCGGTGTTCCCAGGCTAGCAGAAACTACATTTACATTCTTTACACCTGGTCAGAAACCAGAACAATAAAGGACATTTATACATGCAAACTCTAGCCATTAACTCTGGTCTTAAAACAATAGGCAGGATGCCTCCGCTAGACATATCGGCTTCGAATTTTGACATCAAAGAATTGACTTATCAGCTTTGTTACAGCAGAGTGCACTGTGGTTACATTTTTGCAGTTCAATATCCAATGCAGTCTTTTCACATTTAAGAGAACAAGCATGTGGCTTACACTAATATTTACAAATGACAAAATTATCTACAAAATTCTATCTGGCTGGGCTGGCAGCCTTCACCTATCTTCACACATCTCCCCTCCTGGAGAACTCAAACTAGTTTTTCAAGTGACCCTTGAGAAATGTTGCTTGAGAGAGTTAGATCTATCTGAGTATACCTTAGCCCATTCCCTGTCTTGACCGCCCATCTGCATTGGCGTTGCTAATCCCACTGCGGTGCTGCACTGACATATCATATGCTTGCAACCATAGGCTCCATCTTTGCAACTTGGCATTTTGCTGCCTGGCTCTGTTTAGCCATGTTGGGGTTGTGATCTGTCACTACAGTGAATTTTCTTCCATACAGATAAGGCTGAAGTTTTTCTAGTGCCCACACTATGGCTAGATATTCCTTTTCTACAGCTGCATAGCATTCCTCCCTGGGTTGTAGCCTACAACTGAGATAAACCACTGGGTGCTCTTCTCCCTCTGAAGAAATCTGGCTAAGTACAGCCCCCCCCCATGGTTTGAATCATCCACTTGCACAACAAATTATTTTCTGTAATCTGGACTGGCTAACACAGGGGGTCCTCCCAAAGCTTCCTTAAGCTCCTGGAATGCCTGCTCACATGCTGGGGTCCACAGTACCTTATCTGGCTTGTTCTTCCTTGTCAGGTCTTTGAGGGGAGCAGCTATGATGCTATAATTGGGAACAAACTTTCTGTAGTACCCTGCTGTCCCTAAGAATGCCCTCACCTGCTTTTTTGTAACAGGTGCAGGCCATGCCTGAATGGCTTCTACTTTGGCAGGTTCTGGCCTTATCTTACCACTCCCCACTCTATGTCCCAGGTAGAAGACCTCTGCCATACCCACCTGACATTTGCTCAGTTTAATAGTCAACCCTGCCCTCTGTAGTCTGCCCAGCACCTCCCTGACAAGTTGAAGGTGTACTTGCCAGGAATGGCAGTAAATGGCAATATCATCTAGATAAGGAAGGGCAAACCCTCCTGCTCCTGTTAGGATATGATCTACCAGCCTCCAGAAAGTCGCTGGGGTATTTTTTATCCCACAGGGCATCTTTGTGAACTCATACAAGCCAAAAAGAGTCACAATGGCTGACCTCTCTCTAGCACTGGCAGTCTAGGGCACCTGCCAGTAACCCTTGGTAAGATCAATAGTGGTAAGATACTTAGCCCCACCCAGCTGCTTTAGGGCCTCATCTGTCCTAGGCATAGGATAAGCATCTGACTCTGTGTGGCTATTTAATTTCCTGTAGTCCATACATAACTTGGTGCTGCCATCCTTCTTTGGCACCAGCACCACTGGGGAGGCCCAGGGGCTGTTGGACTCAAGAATCACCCCTAGTTCCAACATCTCCTGTATCTCCTCCCTCAGAGTCTGTTTGACACTCTCAGGCACGCTATAAGGGCCTACCTAATAGGCCTTTGGGGTCTTGTATCCACCTGGTGCTGCACCAGGTGTGTGCACTCTGGTTTCCCAGTGAACATGTCCCCAAACATCTGTAACACTACTCGGATTTCTCAAACTTGGGTAGGAGATAGCTGCTGGGACATTGCTACCCCTTCCACTGAGGTGTCAGTCCGAGCCTCACTGAGGAGATCATTCACCAGATCTCCCTTAAACTCCTCCTGCAATCCACTGCAAATGCTCAGCACAAGGGCCTCCCTATCATGGTAAGGTTTCATCATGTTAACAGGGTACAATTTGTGCCCCTGCCTCCTGCCTGGCAGTTCCACCATGTAGTTAACATCACTTACCTTTCTTACCACCTTGTAGGGTCCCTCCCATGCTGCTTGCAGCTTGTTGTGTCTGACAGGAAGGAGAACCATCACCTGCTGCCCCACAGCATACTCTCTAGCTCAAGCATTCCTGTCATACCGCACCTTTTTCCATTGTTGGGCTTCTGCCAGGTTCTTCTGGGCCAAGCCCATGAGTTCCCTGAGCCTTGCCCTGAGATTTAAGACATATGCCACAACAGACTCCTTGTGAGGTTCAAACTCACCTACCCACTCATTTCAAATTAAATCTAGAGGTCCCCTCACCTTATGCCCATACAGCAACCCAAAGGGTGAAAAACCTGTGGATTCCTAGGGAACCTCTCTGTAAGCAAACAACCGATGGGACAGATATTTGTCTCACTCCCTCTTAAATAGGTCTGAAAATGCCCATAGCGTGGACTTGATTGTAGAGTTTAACCTCTCAACATCTTCAGGTGCTTCACCCCACAGTACTTACACAGACAAGCCAGCAGGTCTGACATGAAACTGTCACCTCTTTCAGTCCGTATTTCTTTTAGTAAACCTACACTACTGAAAATATCTAACAAAGCATTTGCCACCTTTTCTGCCTCAATGGAGGACAGAGCCACTGCCTTAGGATATTGTGTAGCATAATTCACTACCAGTAGGATCTACTTTTTCCCTGTGGAACTTGGGGTACTCAGAGGCTCCACAATATCCATAGCTACCCTCTGAAATGGCTCCTCAAATCACAGGCAAAGGCATCAAAGGAGCTCTCACCTTGTCTCCTGCCTTGTCTACTTTTTGGCACTGTTCACAGGTCCTGCAGTACCCGGTTGCATCTCTAGAAATTCAAGGCCAATAGAAGTTCTGCATAATTCATCTCTTGGTATGATTAATGCCCATATGACATGCAAAGGGAATATCATGGGCTATGGCTAGAAGTGCCAGACATTAGGCTCTAGGCACTACCAACTGCTGTACCCTCTCACCTTCTAGCCCTCCCTCAGGAGTCCATTCTCTATACAGTAAACCTTTGTTCCAGTTTGCAGAATCCCCCTTTCCTTCAGAATCAAGTGCCTCCCTAGCTACCTGCCTTAGGCCTTGCAATGTAGGGTCTGTGAGAGCTGAGTCTGCCTCAACTCTCTGCTTGTAACCCTTTCCAGATGCCCTGTCACAGGAAGTCTGGCATCCTCTGAAAGTAGTGCCTCACTGTCAGCTTGGGTACTACTACTCAACTCTATCTTTGCAGTCACTCTGTCCAAGGGAACATCAGTACCCACAAGCAGATGTAGCTATCATTCAGTCTCACTGCTACAGAGTAGCTCCCTCCCTGAAGTAACCACCTCACCAGCCCTGGCTGCATACTTGCAGCCCTGCCCACACATATGCAGTCTGTCTGGGTCTCCTTCAGGCTACCAGAACCACATACTTGTCCCCTAGCCTGACTGCGTGTAACTGCATAAGCACATGGTACTGCCTCATCCAAATCCTTCCCTATCAGAACATTTGCAGGATGGTAGTTTGGTATCCCTGTTGTCTCAAGACAACCTGCTATTGGCATTTTGTCTTTCCCAGTTTCTGGCTCCCTCACCTTTTGTTCCCCACCTTGCCTCTGTGGACATCTGCATGCCACATGGTCCCACTGGTTGCATTCAAAACATTTAACCCTAGATCCTGGACATGTACTTGGACTAGTGGTTTCCCTGCTACTGACAGATTTTGTTGGGGCAGTCTGGGCTGCCCACCATAGGTTCCTTTAGACCCATGAGCAGTACTGGGGGGCCATTTCCTGTGCAGGGATGCCCTGC
Organism: Protopterus annectens; assembly: GCF_019279795.1. NCBI lineage: Eukaryota > Metazoa > Chordata > Ceratodontiformes > Protopteridae > Protopterus > Protopterus annectens. The sequence continues at coordinate 771,209,289 of NC_056751.1, forward strand.
TTGCAAGGTATAGGTCTCCCTTCTTCCCCAACTCATCTGAAGTAGCACATTGTCTATCAGCTAACCAGATCCTCATGTTCTCAGGCAAAGTGCTAAGGGCTTGTTCCTTCACCAAAAGGTCTGCCAGACCTTCAAAAGTGGTGACCTGACATCTACTCACCCACCTATGAAAATAAGTGCTCAGTTCAGCAACATATTTACACACACTTTCATCTGCCTGGCGTCTATGCTCATGAAACATTTTCCTATACGTTTCAGGTGTTAGCTTAAAACATTCTAGCAAGTGATTTTAACAGCGGTATAAATAAAATATTCACAATCAGCAAGTTTAGACAACACAGTTACAGCTTTACCATGGAGTAAGGGGGTCGGGAACCATACCCAGAGCCTTTGGTCAACATCATACTGTTTGCATACCCACTCAAACATATGAATAAAACTATCAAAATTTCCCCCTCTTTAATCTGCAGAAGAAATTTACTGACTTTTTGTGCTTCTGGGGTCCAGTTACTCCCTTTCCCATTACCTCCATGACTCTGGCAAAGAGCCAGCATCTCCCTCTCATGCTGCCTCTGCCGTTCCTTTTCCTCAGCTTCCAAGCATAGCAGTTTCTCATTCTCCTCAGCCTGCACACATCTCAGTCTCTCAGCTGCTTCTATTTCCAAATGCCTGGCCTCCAACTCAAGTCTCTTTAGCTCCAGATGGATTTTTAAGTCCTCTGCAGAAAGGTTGAGCTGTCCATCCTGATGGTATTACATCTCCACTACCAGTCTGATCATCCTCCTGGTTGCTGTTTTCTGATGCAGCTGTGACCAAAGCTGCAATCATGTCTGCCTTAGTCAGGTTTCCATGCACCAGTCTCCCAGTCTGGCATATCTCAGCCAGCTGGCTCTTTGTCAGATTTCCCTACTCCTCTGCTGACATGTTGCCTGCAGTCCCTGATTAATTAAGCTAACAAAAGATATAAAATAATTGTGATCTGAACTCTGAGTATTCACTGCATGGCTGATTTAGAGTGCAAAACACCTTCAGTAATCGCTCTACACAAGCTACAGGAATTCACTCTACCCACACCACTGCAAGCCAATTAGTATTTGCCAACCAATTAATATGTGGTGTGGATATACCACCACTACCAAACAATTAATATGCAATGCCCGTGCACTGGCCCAGCAATCAAGGAGCCTCAATCCTCACCACTAACACCAGTGAGGGGCGTCCATATAGGGAAAAGATAATAAATACACACACAGTAAAGTACAATTTCTCTTCAGAACACACAGAGATTGCAGTCAGTCTGGGGCTGGTTTCTCCCTTTCTCTCCAGGTCCCCAATAAGACTCCCCACTGGCACAGCTATAGGGTCTAGATTTCAGTCTTGTGGGCAAGCTAAAACCTCCAGCACCCTCTCTGTCCAACCAGTGCTTCGTGTCCCTCCCCAAGTAGCTGACACATACACTTCGAGATAAGAGTTATATACAACCCCACAGACACTCCTGGGAAAGGCTGGCACAGGTTCTCCAGCTGTGCCCCTTTTCTGTCAAGTCTAAAAGGTAGTACCAGCTGCCACCACCAACTAATATCAGCTACTCAAAGGCCCTTATGAAAGGGTGTCCAATTATTAATGTGTAATATTATTATCCAAATGGTAAGTGTGACCGAACAGTCAAGGCTTATTAGAGTGACTTGATACAGTATCACTATACACATGCAATGTACTCTAAGAGCTTAAATTATCTCTACACAAAACAGCCACAGTTGAAAGGTTTCAAATATTTAATAATAAATAATAAAAACACAAGACAATAATTCTTACTATACAGTGCTAGTCAAGAGTTCAGCGATCACAGAAAATACTTAAAATAATACTGTAGAAAAGTTCTGACATCACAGAAAACAAACTAATCTAATCTTACTATTTCCTAGCTATGTGTAAGAGAAAACACAGTTCTAAATAACTTACATCTAGAGCAAAGCAGTGCTGGTGATGCTGGATGTTCTCAAGACAAAATGCTCTGAGCTCTCTGATTCTCTTTAAATTGATAACACAGAGCTGCTTCACATGACATTCTTCACACTTCTCTTGTTTTCCCACGCTAACAGAAACTACATTTACATTCTTTACACCTGGTCAGAAACCAGAGCAATAAAGGACATTTATACATGCAAATTCTAGCCATTAACTCTGTTCTTAAAGCAATAGGCAGGATGCCTCCCTCTAGACATATTGGCTCTGAATTTTAACATCAAAGAATTGACTTATCAGTTATTTGTTACAGCAGAGTGCACTGTTGTTACATTTTTTTGCAGTTCAATATCCAATGCAGTCTTTTCACATTTAAGAGAACAAGCATGTCGCTTATATTAATATTTACAAATGACAGAATTATCTACAAAATTCTATCTGGCTATCCTGGCAGCCTTCACCTGTCTTCACAGTCATATTCAATTCTTGCTATTTTAAACATGCAAAGATCAAATAATTTGTCAAAGGCCCAAACCTTGTTCAGGACATCCTTTAAGTACAGTGTTCTTAGTAAGGTGTATTTGAATATCAGGGTAAATGTACACACTTTACATGACTGTCTTCTCTAGAGGTCTTTCTTTTAGGTGACCATATTATTCTGCTGTGTTTGTGTTTCTGTTTTTATGTTGGTATTTTACCCTGACTGTTACTTGTTTTAGTATGTACAGTGTTGAGGGTTTCAACTACTTTTCTAAGTAGAAAAAAAAATATTTAAATTGAAATAAACCCAAGATTGCATAGGCCATGGCTATAAAAACATTTTTGAGGGTTCTTTCATGCATCAGATTTTGTATACGTCCATTATGAATGCTGACAGAATTCCCCTGTAAGCAGCTATAGACTTAATATATAAATCCGTTAGCAAGGCATGCAGGCTTTTTTATCCTATCAGTAACACAGCAACGATATATTTGTAAAATGATTGCTAAGCATTAGAACGCAGAGGATAGCAGTGCTTCCTTTCAGAATGACACGCTACACCAGGGTCCAGATAGAGATTTATGTGAAGCCGAGACACTTTGCAGTCTTGTTGGCTGTGTATTTAATAATGACTAAGGGTAGGGTCAGCATCTGGCTGCCAGGATTACACCGACTTTTGTATCCTGCCTTCTTCATAATCTTTGCAGACAATGTGTGTTTTGTGTATAACCGTGATTTGCATTAAACTGGGAAAGCACAGCTCACACGACCAGAACAGTGTAAGTTGTGCTTCAGACAGACAAGTCTATAAATTTCAGCCTTATTTTTTAAGTGCAGGAAGATCTAGACTTGAACTTATCCCTGTTGTGTGGCCATTTTTATTTATTATTTATTTTTATTTAAAATGTGTTTACTTCGATAGAGCACTGATCACATGTAATCTATTTCATTCTCAGCCTGGGAATACAAAGAACAGCAGAATTTGTGAAGACAGAAAGAGAAAAATGGAAATCGACATCTATAAAGTGCCATGATCTGCTAATAACAATGCAGACAGGATTTGCAGCTGTAATATACATTATTTACAGAAATCAAGACAAATCTCACATAGAATATGAGGTGTCTGTGTAATAACTACATGTTGTCTAAGTGGGAATGACAGGATATATGAGTAGAGTGAAATATGTTAGTCAGAGGTTGTGGTTGTGAGTAGTTGGAAGGAGAAGTTATATTAAGCAAATATACAAAAATACTCACAAGCGAGGAGAGTGTGTTGAGGCGATGGAAAGAGTACTTTGAGGGCCTGATGAATGAAGAGAACGAGAGAGAGAGAAGGTTGGATGATGTAGGGATAGTGAATTATGAAGTGCAGTGGAATAGCAAGGAGGAAGTAAGGATAGCTATGAAGAGGATGAAGAACGGAAAGGCTGTTGGCCCAGATGACATACCTGTGGAAGCATGGAGGTGTTTAGGTGAAATGGCAGTGGAGTTTTTAACCAGATTGTTTAATGAAATCTTGAGGATGCCTGAGGAATGGAGAAAAAGTGTTTTGGTACCGATTTTTAAGAATAAGGGTGATGTGCAGCACTGTAGTAGCTACACAGGGATTAAATTGATCAGTCACAGCATGAAGTTATGGGAAAGAGTAGTGGAAGCTAGGTTAAGAAGTTAAGTGATGATTAGTGAACAGCAGTATGGTTTCCTGCTGGGAAAGAGCACTACAGATGCGATGTTTCCTCTGAGAGTGTTGATGGAGACGTATAGAGAATGTCAAAAGGAGTTGCATTGTGTTTTTGTAGACTTAGAGAAAGCATATGACAGGGTGCCTAGAGAGGAGTTGTGGTATTGTATGAGGAAATCAGGAGTGTCAAAGTAGTATGTAAGAGTGGTACAGGATATGTACGAGGGTAGTGTGACAGCGGTGAGGTCTGCAGTGGGAGTGACGGATGCATTTAAGGTGGAGGTGGGGTTACATCAAGGATCAGCTCTGAGCCCTTTCTTATTTGCAATGGTGATGGACAGGTTGACAGATGAGATCAGACAGGAGTCCCCATGGACTATGATGTTTGCAGATGACATTGTAATCTGTAGTGAGAGTAGCGAACAGGTGGAGGACACCCTGGAGAGATGGAGATATGCTCTAGAGAGACGAGGAATTAAGGTCAGCAGGAGTAAGACAGAATATATGTGTGTGAATGAGAGGGAGGATAGAGGAATGGTGAAGATGCAAGGAGTACAGGTGGTGAAGGTGGATGAGTTTAAATACTTGGGGTCAATAATACAGAGTAATGGTGAGTGTGAAAGAGAGGTGAAGAAGAGAGTACAGGCAGGATGGAGTGGGTGGAGAAGAGTGTCAGGAGTGATTTGTGACACATGAGTACCTGTAAGATTGAAAGGGAAGGTCTACAAGAGGGTAGTGAGACCAGCTATGTTATACGGGTTGGAGACAGTGGCATTGACAAAAAGGCAGGAGTCAGAGCTGGATGTGGCAGAGTTAAAGATGTTAAGATTTACACTGGGTGTGATGAGGGTGGACAGAATTAGGAATAAGTATATTAGAGGGTCAGCCCAGGTTGGAAGGTTTGGAGACAAAGCCAGAGAAGCAAGATTACGTTTGTTTGGACATGTGCTGAGGAGAGATGCAGGTTATATTGGGAAAAAGATGCTAAGGATGAAACTGCCAGGTAACAGGAAAAGAGGAAGGCCTAAGATAAGGTTTATGGATGTGGTGAGAGAGGACATGCAGGTGGTTGGTGTGACAGAGCAAGATGCAGAGGACAGGAAGAAATGGAAACAGGTGATCCGCTGTGACGACCCCTAACGGGAGCGCCGAAAGAAAATGATGAGGAAGTGAAGATCTTGTAACAGAACCTGGCCTATGAGGATTAGTATGTGACTGTTACTAATATGACAAAGGTATAGGTAGCTCAGGAGCTGGATGGGAGGCAATAATATGTGGCTGATGGAAGGAGGTGTGCGTTTTGATGAGTCCTAAATTTTGGGTAAGGGGAGGTGTCTAATTTGTAAGGGAATAATTTCATAAAGTATTGGGCCTGTTAGAATGAAGCAATACTCATTATAATGGAGTTTATATTTGAGGGATTGCAACATGAGGGCAGAGTGTTCCTGGTTACTCGTACAGCAAGAAGACGGTTGTCCGATTAGTTTAGTTGCTGAGGGAAGAGAAGGGCTGATTGGCTAGAAGTTTTGGAATACTTGGGATCCATGAAGAAGGTCAATCCTTTGTTGATCAGGAAGTCATTTTAAGGATTCAGAAGTACGTCTGTAAATTTTATTGCTTATTGTTTGAATTTATGTGGAGTTTGTTTTTGATTCTGAGGCTATAGGGGAGGCCATATTTAACTTGGGAGAATAGAATGCCTTTACTTATGGCTATTCAAGATATCTTAGTGAAAAGGGGAAGACCTTATTGATAAAAACAAGGAAAGAGTGCTAACCCTTTTCCTTGAGTATTCAGGGTAGATGGAGAAGTTAAAGGAGGGTCAAACCTAACGTCAAGTTATTTCTATGGGGGGTAGTTATGGTCATAGATATGCAAAGTGTTTATGCAACAAGCTTGGTGGAGGGGTTAAATGTCTTTTTAGTGCCAAAAATCATATTTTTGCTTTTGCTGGAGTTGAGAAGAAGGCTTTTGTCAAAGATCAAGTGGGCAAGGGCTATACAATCTGCTGGCAGGTTTGTCTGGGGGTAGATACTGAGTGTTTGTGTGAAATAATTCCATATCAGCTGCATAAAGAATGAAGGGGAGATGTGGCAGGTCAAGGGGGCATTTATTCATAAATAAAAAATTAGTAGAGGAGCAAATGTGGAAATTATGGTACTCCTTCACTGAAGGGCAACTATTTGGGATATTGAGTTATGAATTTTGACGGAGAAGTTTATTTTTTTTTTTATATATATATTTCTTTTACATTTGTTAACTGGGAAAATGCAGCTGGTCTGGGTCCATTTTCAGTGGAGGCCCGGGGAGAAAAGCTCTGAAAAATATAAGAACAGTAACAAATTACAGATAGTAGATGAATAACAGTCACATTTTCAAAGTTAATACAATAGTAGAGATGACCAGTATTAACTTGCTTTGAGAGGACAAATTCCAAGAATTAACATAATAGACTAGATCCTTGTTAGCATAAAATGGTTATGACACTAAGATACTTGACGTAGTACATAAGATGTAAATAAATCAGGCATATATTGTGAGTTGGTTACGTTGTGGTTAGAGAAGTCCAGTGACAGGAGAAAGTGAGTTAAGTTATACATGGGCAGATCCAAGTTTCCAGGAGATGTGATTTAAGTAGTTCTTTTTAATTTATAATATTTGTGGTAGAGATAATAAGGGGGGGTTGTTCTATGCCTTAGCTATGATATGAGAGTAGAGAGATTTACCTGCAGTGTTGTTCACCCTTGTGGAACAGAGAAGAGATTTGGTGGTGGAGCGGTGGTAGAGTAGTGGGTGACCAGTTGTTGTAGGGCAGGTTTTTTCTCAGGGTTGGTGAGGATATTAAATGCAGTAGTTAGCTGTTGGAAGGTGAGTAATTGGGGTAATTTAAGCCATTTAAGGTGTCTTAGTACTTCGCAGTGGTGGGTTCTACATGTAGAGTTATTGGCAAATTTTGCAATTTTGTTGTAGCATGATTTAATTTTATCAAGATTGTTTTTTCTAATGTGTGTTAGTATTGGGACTACATACATAAGTGTAGAGAGAAGGTGAGTTTGGGCTAAGGTGATTCTTGCATTATCAGTGAGAAAGTCCTTGCGCCTATAGAGAGTACCCATTTTTTGTGAACCTTTTGGATAGTTTGGGCTATGTGAACATCGAAGTAAAGATTTTTGTCTATTTCTACCCCAAGGAATTTGGTGTGGGTTGAAGGAGTGATTAGAGTGCCATTTTTGGATGAGATAGAAAAGGTAAGGGGAATGGATTTGGATTAATTTGGAGTGAATAAAAGCACTTTAGTCTTGTTGGGGTGAAGGATGAGTTGGATACTAGTGATCCAATTTTCAACAGCCGAGGATGATTCTTGGGCCAGTTGATGTAGGGTAGAAAGAGATGGGGCTGCACAGATGAGTGTTGAGTCATCAGCGTACTGTGCAAGAGTGGCTAGTTGTTTGGCAGTGTGCAGGTTATTTGTGAAGATGGAGAAGAGAAGTGAACCCAGTACTGAGCCTTGAAGTACACCTATGGAATTAGGAAGTAGAGGAGATAGAACATCTTGCCATTGGACAGACTGCTGTCTATCACAGAGATAGCTGTTAAACCAGGATATGGTAGGGGGTAGTGAAGGATATGGTAGGGGTAGTGAAGGATATGGTAGGGGTAGTGAAGGATATGGTAGGGGTAGTGAAGGATATGGTAGAGGTATTGAAGGATATGGTAGGGGTAGTGAAGGATATGGTAGATTTAGTGAAGGATATGGTAGGTGTAGTGAAGGATATGGTAGGGGTAGTGAAGGATATGGTAGGGGTAGTGAAGGATATGGTAGAGGTATTGAAGGATATGGTAGGGGTAGTGAAGGATATGGTAGGTTTAGTGAAGGATATGGTAGGTGTAGTGAAGGATATGGTAGGGGTAGTGAAGGATATGGTAGAGGTATTGAAGGATATGGTAGGGGTAGTGAAGGATATGGTAGGTTTAGTGAAGGATATGGTAGGTGTAGTGAAGGATATGGTAGGGGTAGTGAAGGATATGGTAGGGGTATTGAAGGATAAGTATGTGAGGGCATCTACTAGGTTTGCATGTGACACCATATTGAATGCCTTGGAAAATTGTTATTCTTCCTATGGTGGTTAATTTGATTTGTGAACGGGAGAAGTGCTGTAGTTGTACTATGATGTGGAAGAAAGCCATGCTGGGGGGGCTGTAGTTGTACTATGATGTGGAAGAAAGCCATGCTGGGGGGCTGTAGTTGTACTATGATGTGGAAGAAAGCCATGCTGGGTGGGGGAAAGATGATAATAAGTGTTCAGGTGTTGCATGACTTGAAAATGAATACATTGTTCAAGGAGCTTAGATAATGGAGGAAGGATGGCTATTGGGCAGTAGTCTGAGTAGTCATAGGAGTGGCCACCTTTATGCAAGGGTATGATGTAGGATATTTTCCAAATTTGAGGGACATAGGCTTCCTGAATAGACCTGTTAATGTGGATAGAGACTGAGAAGTGCTGACCAATGATCAAGTCTTAAAACCAAGGTAGCAAATCGGACTTATGCCTATTTGTAGCAGGTGATAGAAGAGGATGTTGTGGTCATTGAGGTCAAAGGCCTTTGTAAGGCTGATAAATGTGGCACAAGTGAGCTGATCTCTCTCCATGACTAGTAGTATTTCATCAGTCAGGGTCCATAGGGGTGTGAGTCTACTACTACTGGACTACAACATGTGTTGTTTATTAGATAGGGGGTTGTAGTAAGGTTGGCCTAATGGTTATGGTGTTTGCCTTACAATCACAAGGGGCAGGGTTTGAGTCTCATAAGGGATAATTGGCTAGGCTTAAAATGGCCTGCAAGGGCAGTTAGACTAGTACTAATCTATGAATCTATGCATTGAGGAAGTTAAACGGAGGTAAATTTTTTGAAGCAGTTTAAAGAGAGTGGGAAGGATAGAGATTGGTCTATTTTGGAAAGTTTTGGTCTGGCTTGAATGCTTTGGAATGGGCCAACAATAGTTATTTTTCATGTACTTGGTGTGCTATTTTGTGTTGTTTAGTGTTTAAATATGTACTGTGGGAGGACAGTTTATGAGGACGTTCATGCAGTGGTATATGAACAAGGGGTAGAGGCTGTCTGCACCTGGTGGAATGTCACTTATTTGATGTAGAAGACATCCTACCTTGCTTGTTTTGACTTGTTAAAAGACAGTTTGAAGTGTAGGGAGGTGGTTCTGCAGGGAATGATGGGTAGAGTGAGTGTCTGATGGGGGCGGGCCGAGTGACTGTCTGATGGGGGCAGGCAGAGTGACTGTCGGATGGGGGCGGGCAGAGTGAGTGTCTTATGGGGGCGGGCAGAGTGAGTGTCTGATGGGGGCGGGCAGAGTGACTGTCGGATGGGGGCGAGCAGAGTGAGTGTCTTATGGGGGCGGGCAGAGTGAGTGTCTGATGGGGGCGGGCAGAGTGACTGTCGGATGGGGGCGGGCAGAGTGACTGTCGGATGGGGGCGGGCAGAGTGACTGTCGGATGGGGGCGGGCAGAGTGACCGTCGGATGGGGGCGGGCAGAGTGACTGTCAGATGGGGGCGGGCAGAGTGAGTGTCTGATGGGGCGGGCAGAGTGAGTATCTGATGGGGCAGGCAGAGTGAGTGTCTGATGGGGGTGGGCAGAGTGAGTGTCTGATGGGGGCGGGCAGAGTGACTGTCTGATGGGGGCGGGCAGAGTGACTGTCGAATGGGGGCGGGCAGAGTGACTGTCGGATGGGGGCGGGCAGAGTGACTGTTTGATGGGGCGGGCAGAGTGACTTTCGGATGGGGAGGGCAGAGTGACTGTCGGATGGGGGCGGGCAAAGTGACTGTCGGATGGGGGGTGAGCAGACTGATTGTGTGACAGAAGGGCAAGCAGAGTGAATGTCTGATGGGGGGGTTAGGTAGGTTGGAGAATTCAGAGAAAATAGAGTAGATGTTCTTGTTGGATTGTTCTGGACATCCCTCTTCTGATCCAGTTTCATTGTTGGATTGCTCTGGACATCCTTAATTTTTTCAGAACAGTTTTGGTGATTTAGCTAAGGATTTTGGAAATATTTTGATATGCTGACTTTTGTATTATCAGACTGCTCATTTTGGGAAGTTTCTGAATTGGATATATTACTTCCTGTTACTATGGAAGGGCTTGTTTTTCCATGCCTACAATGCATTATCTTTTAAGTTTTAAAAGGGATTTCATTCCAGGAGATAGTCAATGTTTTTGTTTTGTTTAGCCAAGAAATAATAGGGAAGAATTTATCTTGGAGGGATCTGAGTGTACAGATGAGAATTTCTTTAGAAAGTCTGGGGTTGTTTATGTTTAATATGAATGCCCAATCTGTGAAGGAAAGATCTTTAATTTTTTGATATTTGAGTCGACCTTAGGCCTGACTAAGATGCATTTTTGTAGAGTTTATGTAATAGACCATGTGCAGTGGTCAATAACAGAAGTAGCACTGATGCTAATGTTTATGTTTAGACTGGTTGTCAGTGATGATAGATCTAGAAGGAAATACTTGTTAGTTATATGAGGTGAGGTTACACAAGCTGTTGCAGAAGTTGTTTAAGGTTGAAGTCATCAGAATCCCACTGATGTCACGCTGGACTGACAGAAGAATATTTAAACTGAAATCACCTAAGAGGATACACTTGCATTTGTTTCATAGTTGGGATGTCATTTTTGAGTTAGTGTTTGGCATTTACCATAGGTTCCTAGGTAGGTACTAGGCTATTGGCCCTAGGGCCTATACAAGCTTTGCCAAAAAGATATCCTGGCTTTTGCCACCCAAGAAAATTATTTTCCTGTGCTCCTGTCAAGCAGAACCACAGAAGTGATCCCCGGGGTGAATTTCCTATCTCCCATCCAATCATCAAGATTTTTCTTGAAGAGTGCTAATGAGGAACTTTGTTTGATATAGATAGGTAGTCTGTTCCAGAGTATGGAAAGTCTCTGGGACAGGAATCTATCCCTCCAGCATGTTCCGTTTATTCTGGTAACAAGGTTTAGGTCCCTAGAGTGTGTAGCTCGAGGGATTGGGATTTCTTTAAGTGGAGCATGTCCAACTGCTCTGAGTTTGACATAGCTTTGTATGTTAGGCAGAGATCGCCTCTGAGTAGGTGATATGCGATGGAGTAAAGCTGGAGTTTTTTGAGACGGTCTGCGTAAGGCATCTGTTTGAGGCCAGTAATCCTCTTTGTGAGGTATTTTTGCGGCCTTTCCAGTTGTTGTAGATGTCTTGTGAGGTACATACCAAAAGGGGTGTTGTACTCTATAATGGGTCTAATGAGTGATGAGTAGAGGGGAACAATGACCTCTTTTTTCTGGATGAGAAACCTTTTGTGATGAGGTGTGCCATGTAGAAGGGTTTCCTGACCACTGTGGCGATGTAATTATCAAAGGAGAGACTACTGTCCACCTGTGTCCCAAGGTCTCTTATTACACTTTCGGTGTTAAGTAGACTACCGTCTATGTGGTAGTTCATGGGTACAGAGTTTTTACCAAAGGGGGTGACAATGCACTTTTTGGTATTGAGCTTGAGGCCATGGCTTTGGCACCAGGCATCTGTCTCAGTGAAGCTCTTCTGTAGGATGTCCACATCGTTAGGAGTTTCAATTATGGCTCCTAGTTTGCAGTCATCTGTGAATTTAGTTAGCCAAAGACCTTCTGTGTTAGCCTGTACTTCAGAGAAGTAGATACCAAACAGGAGAGGACCCAGGACTGAACCCTGTGGTACTCCACTTGTCACTGGTCTGAAGTCTGATTTGGAGTCTGCTACTTTCACGGTGTGGGTTCTGTCAGTAAGCCAATTGGCAACCCATCTTGTGACATAGGGATTTACACCTAGTTTAGTGAGTTTATCTATAATTCTAGAGTGGGGGGATGGTATTGAACGCCTTGGCGAGATCTAGATAGGCTGTGTGAACCACTTATCCTCATCTATGGCTTTGGTGACTACTTCAAAGAAGTCTATCAGGTTTAGGGGACATGATCTGCCTTTTACAAACCCAAACTGTGTGGGGTCCAGAGTTTGGAGATCTCCAATGTCTTTGTTCATGAGTTCCATGATGATACGTTCCATGGCCTTGCAGACGAGGCTCATCAGGCTAATGGGGCAGTAGTTCCTGGGTCTGTTGTGGCCCCCCCCCTTTGTGGAGTGGGATAACTGTCACGGTGCACCATTCAATGGGCACAAAGCCTGAAGTGAGGCTATGATTGAACATGGTACTTAGGTGGGGTGCCAGTTCATTCTGTAGTTCATGTAGAAGGCAGCCTAGGATGTTGTCAGGTCCCATGGATGCTGTGTTCTTGACTTTGGAGAGTGAGGTTTCTACCTGTGCAGCCGTGATTACAGGAACTTTGCATTCTTCCGGTATAAAGATGGGCCCTTTAGGGGGTGAGAGGGGGGGTATGAGAGGGGGGGTAAAGTTAGCACTGAACCTATCTGCCAGGATGTTGGCAATATCAGTTGGTTCTGTATATTTAGTGTCATTGTGCTGTAACTCAAAGCAGATCTGAGTGTTGCCATTGAGATTTTTGGCATAGCTATAGAATGCTTTGTGGTTGTCTTTAGAATCAGTGGCAATTTTGTTTTCATAACTAGCTTTGGAGGATTTTATGATTGATCTCAGCTTCTTACTGAGGCTGACCAGGGAGTTCCTCCAATCATGGGATTTTACTCTTTTTTGCAACAGTTAATTCTTCTGTTGTAGAGTTTGTTTATGGCAGAAGACCACCAGATTAGCTTCCTTTTTTTGGAGGATAGCATCTTGGTTCTGTTAGGGATAGCACGATCCATGCACTTGTGTAAGTGCTTATAAAGTGCATTTGTGTAGGATTCAGCAGTCGTACCTCTATTATCCATCTGCATGGGTGTCGTGAAGTTTGCCACTTCTGTCTTAAGAAGCGTGAAGTTGGCTTTGGAGAAATTTTTTATGGTTGTTTTCCTAATGGGGGGTGGGAGCAGGATGTGGATGTCTAGGGTGATTAGCTTGTGGTTGGATCTGACCAACGAGGAGCTGACCTCTGGTGTGGAACACTGGTCACCTATGTTGGTGTTGACCAGGTCTAGGATATTGCTGCCCCTGGTGGGGGTGTGGATAAGTTGATCCAAGGCATTGGAATTGATGATTTCCAGAAAATGTTGAGCAAAAGAGTTGGTACATGAGTAGTTTTCCCAGTTAATGGTAGGGTAGTTGAAATCACCCATTATTAGAGTGTTGGGTTGTACCTTAATATTTTCCAGTGTATCAAGAAAAGATGAGTGGGAATCCTGGGGCATGGTGGGGGGTCTGTAGCAAGCTACAATCTGGATTGCGGTTTTGCCCAGAGTTAGTTGAACTTGGATAATCTCGGATGCATTATGCTGAGCAACTAGCTTGGAGATGTGGATATCCTTAATGAATATGGACACGCTTCCACCTTTAGTGTTTTGGTCGGGGTTTGGTGGCCGAAAGGTGTGGTATGAATTATAGCCTGGTAATGCAGGGGTGCTCTCTGGAGCTTTGAACCAGGTCTCTGTCACTGCACAGATGTCAATGTTCTCCATTTTAAGGGGTGCCTCGAGTGAGTACATTTTGAGGTTTAGGCTTCTAGCATTGAGTAGCATTACCCTCAGATTTTGCTTGCTTGTACCTGTTACTGTGGTGAATTTGTCATTCAAACCTTGCCTAAAAAAGGCACTATAGGGGTGGCAAGAGCCTTTGCCAGTATCTGGATTCCCAAGGGTGACAGTTGCAGGCCATCTCTGGCAAAGCAGCGTGGTCTGTCCATCATGTCATCCCAGGCAGACAGATACTGGATTCCCTTAGAATGATACCAGAAGCTTAGCCAATTGCTAAAGTCAATCATTTTGTCCTTGTACTGTGGTGTAATTCTGGGTGATGGCGGGATGCTACTCATGGCTAGGGTCATACCGGCCTGGGCTACAAGATCGGAGAGCTCCTCCATGTCTCTTTAGATGTAGTCCAGGGAGGTACATCTCAGGTCATTCACACCAACATGGACAATGACAGAGTCATATTTGTACTTGTTGTGGAGTGACCTGAGTGTGTGCGTTATGTGGTTGATCCTGACACCTGACAGGCAGCTGACAGTAACTTTTTCCTTGTTTAGCCTGGTGAGTGAAACATCAGTGTGCCTGACTATAGAGTCACCTATGACTAGCGTGTTGGGTACGTTATGCCTTATGGGCTGTAGTTGAGTGGCACACTGAGTATGGGGGCTATGTGTCATTTGGGTTGTGTTGGAGGGTGGAGATTGCTTGCATTTCTGCTTTGGAGGTCTCCGTTGTTTGGGCAGATTTGTACTGAGAGCCTCTGCGAATGTCGGTGTGTGTTTTGTGTTTCTATGTGTGTGTTTTGGTGGCGTAGGTTTTGAGGGACTATGTGATGAGTGTGGTGCGGTGCAAGTGTTTACCTTCTCCTCTTGACTGTCTAGTCCAGTCTTGGGTGAAAAGAGCTTTGCTTCCAGTTTGGCTATATAAGTGCATCTCTCACAGGTTGTAGTGTTGGGTGGTAGGAGGAGAGGGCTGTCTGTATACATGAGGCAATTGCTGCATTGCCCCAAGATGCCCAGATTCATCATGTAGACAGGATAAATCACCGGGAGCTGACCCTTAGACCTGCCTGGATAAGTGCTTATTTATAAAGTACTAAAAACTGCTTTCCTCTAGACGAGTGAGGAAGGTTGAGTTCTGTAGTAATTTGTAACGTATTTAGTGCTTACAATGAGTTCTGAACAAGTGCTGAGATCAAAGAAACAGATGAGTGCTAAAACTAAAAAGCTGGTTAGTTGCAAGGGAAATTTTGAAGAACAGACTTTATGGCGCCAGGAATAGTTTACCCCCAGTTAAGTGGGGGGGGGCTTAGGAGCTCACAAACAATCCTGGACACAGCAAATCTATATCTGACCTGCCACAGGAAAGGGGGGAAGCAAGCTTTGATTTTTTTTCCAGTAAAGTGGAAATGGAGAAAGCTGGAACAGAACTTAATTCAACATTAAGAATCTGAGTGGGTTGGCCTTCACAGATGTTCTCTATTAGATTGAGTGAAGTAATGACACTAGACTGGGAGGAGTGTCACAGATCAAATATACAGTATGGGCGGGCAACTGCAAAGCCACCAAGTATAAGAACACACAACACTAGGGAGCGTGGGTGGGAAAAATTACAGTTCCTAGTGTAGCCACTAAATGAAAGTTTTAAACAGATCAAGGAGCAGACTCGAGAATGCTTTTAATGGTAAACAGACAAAAACGCACAGAAAAGCTCGGATAGAGCACTCACAAACAGAAAATACAACTCTCAGTATGAAAAAGCAGATTACAGTTAAATAATATTAAAACAGTAAACAGTATAAAACAGTACATAAATGCAGTGAAACAATAAAAAAAAGCTTTATAACAGTGCAAAAATGTAGTAGATCAACTGTGTAGCACAATTATAAGCATTTCAGAAGTGCAGTTCAGTGAAATAAGTGTAAGAAATAACTTAGCCTGCTCTTGGAATCTTAAGGAATTTCCACTTATGCAATGCAATCCAGAGCCTGACAAATACATGCAGAACCTTTATCAGACACTGGGTTTATATAGCAGTAAGAATGGAGGAGTTGGAAGATCAGATTACTACTCAGCCCCTGCTATTACCCAATCACTTGTACTACAGAAGGTCAGGAGGCCTTGTTACTCTCAATAATAATGAAGACAATCAGCAGAAAATGGCTGCCAGAAACACAGGAAACTCAAACAAAACTACCAGCAAGGGCGCCCGCAGGCAGGTGCAAGGGGGTGCACTTGCACCCCCCTGGATTTTCTTAGCGCTATACACACAGCGCTATACACACTTTTTTTTTTTTTCGCTTTTTTTTTTTTTTTTTCGCTATACAGACTTTTTTTTTCCCCCACTTACTTTGTTTTTTAGCCCGTTTTCCCCGTCGCCTGAACTGTTACTGGAGATGGCGTGCCAGGCAGTCACATGACTGACGCGAGTCTGACATGAAGACAACTCGACTTCAAGTAATCGCGCGTTATTCGCGTAGTTGCAATTGCAACTTGCAATTTGATGGAAGAAGACTGACTGCAGGTGGACATCGGTGGAAGTGGAATTTGACGATTTCATGCTCAGGAGGAGCGAACCAAACCATCGTGTTTCGTGTGGTGAGTGGTGGAAGGACTGGACTGGTGGTGGTGCGTATGGTGTTGGTATTATTACAAGAAGAGAAGGTAGGTTGTTTTTTTTGTACTTTTGAAGGTGACTGACTGAACACTTGGCGCCAAAACGCAAAACTGGCGTGGCACACTTCACTTGAGTGTGTGAGAGTGAGTGGTGCTCTGGACTGCACCTCCATGTCTGAAACTGAAACCCCATTACATTTTGACTACTAAATATTTAAACTGTATCACCTCACATGAATTATCCTCCATATGAGATGTACAGTACTGCAGTATGGCATGTGGAGAGTCTTTATTAAAAATGCCCTTCTTGTATGCCACCATACTGTTGGCAGTCACTTGCAACTGTGTGCTTCCTATGGAATATAGAAGCTGTAGACATGTAAATTTATAAGAGCTAGGCAGTTAGGGTTATCTAACCATTAGTATATTAGGTGTTTTTCCATAGTGGTCCTGATGAGTATGCTCAACTCAAATGTTTTTCAAATCATTCCATGTGAGCATGCTGTGGAATTTAAATCTGTCCAGGTAAATGCATCTGCTAAGCCATTATCAACAAGCTTAAGCTGGAGTTCTATTGAGCATATATTATCAGCAACAAACAGATACCAGGGTCTGCAATATTTAACACCTTACCATGTCAGTGGAGCATTAACAGGAGAGTGTATGTATTACATTTGTTTCACCATCCATCATGAAAATGCAGTTCTCACCTTTTCCTATCTCTGTGCAAAGAGTGTGAATTGCATAGTTTGTTTGAGTACTAATTCAGTGCCATTATCCTAACAGCTTACATGGAGAGACTTGTGGCTGGGAAGTGAAAGGCAGTGCTCCTTTTAGACCACAGATGTAGTGCGACAAAAGACAGATCTTTCTGTGACCCCTCAGTAAGCATTATATCTGCAGGCTCCTACAGGGGTCTATATACAAAACTGATGCCTGTAATCATTTGGAGAAGTCTGTTACCCATGCTACTTGCATCCCACACATAGTGATAACAGTCAAAATCCTGAACGCTTTGGCCATTGACCCTGGTAAGCATCTTGGTACTGTAAATGTAACCTCACCTATATTTACAACCTGTTAATGCATGGTATCATACACATTTTTAATATACCCTCTCTCTTTGCAGTTCCAGACCAGAGTGAAAGGAATCTTGGGGTTCATAGAGAGCAACTGGAATGCGTAAGAGAGATCCAGGGTACTATTAGTTTAATTGTAACAGGCTTGATTGCTCATTGCACAGCAAAATAATGGGTATAGTTCCCCATACTAAAGGGGTGGCGTAAGCCACAAAACTATGGGCTAGGCTTGTAAATGCCCTCGGGCAGATAGCCTAGTATGAACCTATGAACCTATGATGTAATGTTTAACTTGTCAGAAATGTATGCAGAGGGTTATGTTACACTGATTACTGGTATCTAACACTGATCCCTTGACATTCTCCTGTAATTTTGTACCACTTCTTTCAAATCTGTGCCTTCTGACATCTGTTACATAATTTCTTTAGTGGTGTCAGGAGCTAGTGCACAAGTCAAAAAAATACTTAGGCTGACAGTGGTTTAAATCTAGTGTGGTGTATCATTGTGAAAAGAAATTAGTGACATGCAGTAATGACTTACTGTAGAGAAGTGATGTAAAAAGGTCTACTTGGATGGGACAGTTTCACAGTAGGAAGTTTTGATTCCCTTACTGTTGTAATCCCTCATAACCATGGTCATTCTCATTCACATACCAGTTAATGATAGCCATTGAAATGTGTGCTTTCTGTCAGTGATTGTAGAACTTCATCTGTGGCACAATTAACTGGTATATAAGTCAAGATAATTTGTGCTAGACAAGGAGGGGTTCAAATCCAAAATAGTTTGCATTTTAGCAGTGTGACATGCAATCCATACATCTCAAAAACTAGGTACAATACATGTATAATACAGCTAATGTAGTATGTGCAAATGACACTTTATTAACATTTATTCTATCATTGCACTACAGCACTTTTGCATGCTGTTCAGTAATAACCACTTCATCAAAATTACATGATCATGGTGCAACTGTGCAATTAATAACTCCCGGTTCACATTATATCAGCAGATATACTGACAAAATGGATGTCACATCTACAGGTGGCCTGCATCTGCAGCATGAATTGTGCTACAGATCCTGTGGTGTACCATATTTGACTTTAACTCATTCTTGCCTATAGCATGACTTGAGCAGTTCTCAGAATGGCACCTGCACTGCCTACTCAAAAGGCAGCATGTCTAGTGACATTGAAACTCTCCGATCAGAAAGCTGGTATGTGATAGCCAGATGCCTGACATCACTACTGTAATAGTTAATGGACTGCAGAGACAACTGGGGGCATCTGTCTACATCTGTTTAAAAAACTTTCTCCTGGTGCATATACATTTATTGTCAGATTTCATATTCTTTAGAAATGCAAGTTAATGCAAGCCCCACTATTATAACAGCCTTAGGAAAGAGCTATATTTAAAATACGTCCCTGATTATGGAATATGGGATTTACTCCCTTTTTTGTTGGGTAGTTGAAATCATTCATAATAATGCATTATTGATGCTTCAGTGTATTCTTAATCAGTTCTGTCTTTTTAACTAAATTTATGATGATCAGTGGATTTCTGTTTTTACCGTAAATTATATGAGTGCTTGTGTATAGCCTTCATAACAAGTTTACCAGTAGAAAGTTGCTTGAATAATAGGCTTTGTAAAATATATGGTTGGTATCTGTCCTTGATTTTTGTCCTTTGTCTCCAATTTTTTTCTAGCTTTCTTCTTGATTCTTGAGCTAAGAGGTTGAAATGTTTTGTGTGTGTGTGTTTGTGTGTGTGTGTGTGTGTGTGTGTGTGTGTGTGTGTGTGTGTGTGTGTGTGTGTGTGTGTGTGTGTGTGTGTGTGTGTGTGTGTGTGTGTGTCTGTATGGGGTGGCATAGATGCTGCCACTTGTCAATAATTGTATAGACTGCCTCGGATTTCTTTGCCATGGTATAGGACTATCAGCACTTTATTTGTTTATGAATAAGTGTTATGGTTACTCGTATTTTATGTGTGAATACCTCAGCCTCTGTCCATATAATAGGAATGAGGAACCACATTTTTCAGGAGAGGTCTACATTGATTTATGCACTTGTTATACTGAATAGATAGACTAGCAGCTTTATCCTTATCAGAGCATGTGAATGTACTATGACTGGAGGTATTTTCTTGAGGAAGCTATAAGACTTCTTGCAACACTTTACATGCTTAGTGGGGATCATACTGAAGAAGGCAGTATATTCAATGATAGGCTTAAAAAGTAAGAGGTGCAAAGTGGGACTATAACTTATCTGGACCTCTGAGAGATACTACAAAGTATAAGTTGCACAAACAAGAATTATTTTGTAAGTATCACAGAAATGTGTTTATCAAAGAAGAGTCTTAGGTACCCAAGACCAGAGCCATGGTTAGCCCTTGTAATGCCTTGAACATTTCCCTAGAATGGCACCCCACAGTCCAAACTAAAGGAAAGAAAAGCTTTTCCAAAGCTGAACACAGAAAAGCTCATCCACTGAGCTCTGCAAATGCAGTATTGGCACTCAAAGAAGCTATGGTTTCACCTGCAGCTTCTTAAATGAATGTCACTACTGTCCTTGCACTCTATTGGCAAGTGTTTGTACTACCTAACAGATGCTTTTTCCTAGTTACAGCTCTCCAAAGTCCCTGATGACTGTGTCTGATTTCAGTGGAATGTGATTTACAAAATGAGTTGTAGTGATGATAGAGTTTCCATTTGTTGGCACTGAGGGTAGAGGGTAAGCTCATGATTAACATACCAAGCATGCCTTTGGTCCATCCCTTGCTGGTAGATATGAGTAGTGGAATGGGATTTAATAACTGCTTCCAATTTGCAGTTATTGGCAGAGTTTGTTAATGAATTTGGCTCACAACGTAAGTTAGTCACTTAGAGCCCTGAGAGACACTGCTGGTGACTTAGTTGTTCACTCCTCATTACATTCCTCCCCACACTCTAGATTTTCAGAAGTAATGTCCTTTGTTAATGCTTTTCAGGAAAATATGCATGCATCAAAAATAAACAACCTTAGACTTCAATAATTGTATCTCCATTTTTAAGCAAATAGACATAGTCACAAATATAGCAGTGAACTTTAATCTATTACTGTTTCAGTAAAATTATTTTTTCTGTAGCTTTTACATATTTGGAAAATAACTCATGGATTTGGATTAAACTCTTCCATACTTATAACTTCATATATACCATAAACAAATCATTATTTATTTCATTCTAATTGTTTAGTCTTTTGTTTTCATCGTAATAGTGTTAAATTCTTCTGCCATTTTGTAGTTTTTGTATACTTTATCATCTTTCTAATCTTCTTCCTCTTCTTTGCTGCTCCTGTTAGGGGTCGCCACAGCAGATCAACTGTTTCCATTTCTTCCTGTCCTCTGCATCTTGCTCTGTCACACCAACCGCCTGCATGTCCTCTCTCACCACATCCATAAACCTTATCTTAGGCCTTCCTCTTTTCCTGTTACCTGGCAGCTTCATCCTTAGCATCTTTTTCCCAATATAGTCTGCATCCCTCCTCAGCACTTTTCCATACCAATGTAATCTTGCCTCTCTGGCTTTGTCTTCAAACCTTCCAACCTGGGCTGACCCTCTAATATACTTATTCCTAATCCTGTCCATCCTCGTCACACCCAGTGCAAATCTTAACATCTTCAACTCTGCCACGCCATGGATATCATTATTGCTTTCTGGAGTGCCTCCAGTTTAATCTCACTTGCAAAACAATCAACAAATTATTAGTATGGCCAAATAATTTTTCTTCAGTTCATAAGATGAGAACTGTTATTTGCTTCCACCTATGCCTAATACTGCAGCTTTTTTACAAGCATCGTACACAATTTCAAAATTAAAAGATATATTATTTTAATGTCTTGGACCTGTGTGTGTGTGTGTGTGTGTGGGGCTGTGTGTTCTGCTTTTGTCACTTGGTAACATGTTAAATATCACTAAGCAGAATATTAGCTATGCATGCTACATACCTTTCACAAGTCAACAAAACATTTCACTTTATCATAATAGTGGTCATCAATATAAAGCAAATCCACCTGGCAGGATTTAAACCCATGCATAACTCAGTCACAGTCTGACAAACAGAGCGTCATTTATTCAGGTATGTCATTGCAACTCACAGAGGAAAAAGTGTCCAAAGATGATCCTTGTAAAGGGCTGCCATTAAAGGGTGGAAACAATATTGTACAAAATCCCACTTTCAGTTGATTAGAAGCATGCACTCAGTGCAATTAAATGAAAAATTCCTATCATTAATACATTGAACCTTGCCATCTGTTACAGAGAACATAATCCTCTTGCATGTTAAGTTTGTGTTGTTTTGAATGCTAGATTTGTTTACTGACCTGCAAGGATTCTAAAGTTTGGTGTGCGACTAATGGCAAATTCTTAGAGAATGCTTGGGCATTTTCTTCATTTTTTGTTATATGATAATAACTAGCCTTAAAACCAAAGGGTAAAAAGTTCACACAGACCAACCATTCAGTAAAAAACTTCAAGAAATTCCTAGCCAAGTTAGAGATTTCACTGTGTGATACATTAAACCTCTTGTAATCCAGGCCTATGTGACATATTAAAATGACCCCTTAATGACATCAAGTGTATCATGTACATGGCTTCTGAATGTCCATGACTTTTTTACTTTTAATTCTTTATGGTTACATTCCAACCAAGAAAGCCAAACCTCACTAGCTGTGGACATGCATGTTTCTGCCTTTTTCTGACTTCAGCACATTGTAAGGGCATAGTTTGGTTGTACTTCAGAAACACAGGGTATTTAAACCCAGTTGATGCCTGCAAAAGTTAAGATGCCTACAAAAACATCCCAACTAACATTAAACTAAAGGGTAAAAAGGTCATTACTCTCTGTTCATTGTTGACCGATGATGGCATATGGCAAATATCATGCAATAGATAATTTAGAAAAGTTGGAAAATTGTTTTATAAGCCATTTATGCCCACATGTGTTTATGTGAGTTTTTTCAACTAATTACACAAACAAAAATGGACAACATAGAGATTAAAATAGGAAAGAGGTGGAATGGCATAAACAAGTAACATGACAACCATGTAATGCTACTTTATTGTTTGGGACATTGAAAACCTCAATCCCTGCATTTGTTAAAATTATATTGTCAACAATATATAACTTCATATGGTTACAGGTATTATGACCATTGCTGGCAATGAAGGCTGTGCATAAAGTCACCAACCTCATATAATTACTGCACAAATTATAAGTATGTAGGCCACTATTATTCCATTCATTCTCTTGTCATTCTCTTTGA
>NC_056751.1:771236969-771349469 GCF_019279795.1 Protopterus annectens
ACCAGGGTGGGTGTTATCAGGAAATAACAGACCTATAGACCCAACCTCAAATCATACACATAAACACACAAAGACATACTCGGAGGCTCTGATCAAAAATCTACCAAAACAGCAGAGGCCACCAAAGCAGACACCCAAACAACTACCACCTCAGAACACAACACCTGCAACACATAGACCACACAATCAGAGTGTCAAGCAGTCACAGCCCTTAATGCCAAACACAATGCCAGACACACTAGTCATTGGTGACTCCATAGTCAGACACACTGACGTCCCGCTCACCAGACTGAGTAAGGAGAAGGTCACAGTAAGCTGCCTGTCGGGTGCTAGAATCCGCCACATAACGCATGCACTCAGGTCTCTCAACAGCAGGTACAAGTACGACTCAATCATTGTCCACGCTGGTGTTAACGACCTGAGACGTACCTCCTTCGACTACATGAAAAGAGACATAGAGGAGCTCTCTGATTATGTAGCCCAAGCAGGTATGACCCTGACCTTGAGCAGTATCCTACCTTCACCAAGAATGATGCCACAATACAGAGATAAGATGATCAGCTTTAACAATTGGCTTAAACTCTGGTGTCATTCAAAGGGGATCCAATGTCTGTCTGCCTGGGATGACATGCTGGACAAGCCACGCTGCTTCGCAAGGGACGGCTTGCACTTGTCACCCCTGGGATTCCGGATTTTGGCAAAGGCTCTTGCCACCCCCATAGTGCCTTTTTAGGCAAGGCTCAAATTCTAAACCTACCACCCTAGAACAAAACAAAGAAAAAAACTAAGGGTAATGCTGCTCAATGCCAGAAGTCTCAACCTCAAGATGCATGCACTCGAGGCCCTTCTCAGTATGGAGAACATCGATGTCTGTGCTGTGACAGAAACCTGGTTCAAGGCTCCTGAGAGCACCCCAGCACTATCAGGTTTTACCTCATATCATGCGCCGCCCCAAAACCCAGACAATACCAAGAAAGGAGGAGGGGTATCCATATTCATCAAGGACACCCACACCTCAAGATTGGTGGCATCGCACGATGCATCGGAAACCATCCAGGTGCAATTAACCATAGGCAAGACTGCTCTGCAATTTGTAGCATGTTACAGGCCACCGCAAACTCAGGAACCTCATATGGCCTTCCTGAAAACACTGGAGGGATAAATGTATCTCGAACACCATCATACTAGGTGACTTCAACTACCCAAATATAGACTGGGAACACTACTCAAGCCCAAACACTCTAGCCCAAAAGTTCCTGGAATTCATAAACTCAAATGCCATGGAACAACTAGTCACCATCCCCACAAGAGGAGAAAACATACTTGATCTCATCATCACGAACATGGGAGCACAATGTTCAATGCCGGAAGTATACCCCTCACTGGTGAGATCTGATCACAAACTAATCTCGCTGGAGGTCCTCATCCCCCACCGAAATGAAAAGACCACAGTAAAGAACTTCTCGAAAGCCGACTTCACACTTCTAAAGACTAGTGTGGTCTCCTTTAAGGCCCCTGAGCCGGCAGTTAACATTACTCAAACCGCTGAATCACTTACAAATGCCTTCTACCAGCACCTGCAGGGCTGCATGGATCAGGCAATCCCAAGCAAAACAAAGACTCTTTGTACCAAAGGCAAGCGTCCAGTCTGGTGGACCCCAGCCATAAACAAACTCTACAACAAAAGGAGAAAGCTACTACAAGATAGAGCAAAATCCTTAAAAGGTAAGACACCGCTGATCACTATAAGTAAAAAGCTAAGAGCTCTCATAAAATCATCCAAAGCTAATTTTGAGAAAAAATAGCTAAGGACTCTAAAGACAACCATAAGGCATTCTTTAGCTATGTCAGAAACCTAGGAGGAAACTCCCAGATATGCTCAGAATTAGTTCAAAATGATGTGAAGATTACTGATCCTACAGACATTGCCAACATACTGGCTGACAGGTTCAGTGCAAACTTCTCCCTCCCCTAAAGGAGAGATATCTATACCAAATGATTGTAGCCCCCAAACATCTCTAACGCCCAGGTGAGAACTGCTCTCTCCAAGGCAAAGAACACAGCATCCATGGGACCTGATGGTGTCCCCGGCTGTGTGCTCCATGAACTCAACGAGGAATTAAACCCACAGTTAGGACAGCTGTTTAATCTTAGTCTCACCTCCGGATACACCCAGGGAGTGGCGACAGTGACTGTGGTCCCACTCCACAAAGGCGGTGCCTCCACCGACCCTGGAAATTACCATCCCATTAGCTTGACAAGCCTTATCTGCAAAGCCATGGAGAGGATCATAATGGATCTCATAAATAAAGACATAGGGAACTTGCAGACTTTGGATCCAACCCAGTTTGGCTTTGTCAAAGGCAGATCATGCCTTTTAAACTTGGTTGACTTTTTCGAAACAGTCACCAAGGTCATTGACGAGGGAAAGGCAGTCCATACAGCCTACCTAGACCTGGCGAAGGCTTTTGATACAATACCTCACTCAGGTATCATTGAAAAACTCATCAACTTAAATGTAAACCCATACATTACAAGATGGGTTGCAAACTGGCTGAGTGACAGAACCCACAGGGTCAGAGTTGCTGGAGCCATGTCAGACTCAAAGCCTGTCACAAGTGGTGTCCCACAGGGCTCAGTCCTGGGCCCACTCTTGTTTGGCATCTACTTTTCTAAAGTACAAGCAAACACAGGAGGGTTATGGCTGACAAAGTTTGCAGATGACTGCAAACTAGGCGCCGTAGTTGAGAACACATCCGACACAGATATCCTTCAGAGGGGTCTCACAGAAACGGATAACTGGTGCCAGAGCCGTGGCCTCAAGTTAAATGCCAAGAAATTAGAAGTTATGTACCTACCATAACGTTCCATGTTAGTTGTCTTCTCTCGCCTTCTTTCTTGCTGGATGGGTTCGGAGCCGATCCTCGGCTCCGACTCGGCACTTGCTTTAGCTTGAGAACTCCTTTTACCAGCTTGAGGCAACCCTATATCCCATGATGCAAGGCGGAACTACCTCAGATCTCGTTTGGTAGCTAACCTACCCTGCTAAAGACTAACCTAATATAATTAGGAACACAAGTTCATAATAGAAATCCTCATATGAAGGCTCAGGAGGAAAACAACCTGATAGGAACTCTTCAAGATCTGTCCAGGCCAGGGGGAAGGAGGGAGGCGAAGAAAGAAGGCGAGAGAAGACAACTAACATGGAACGTTATGGTAGGTACATAACTTCTAAATGTTAAGTTGTCAATCTCGCCTTCATTCTTGCTGGATGGGACCGCGTCCCTAGCACCTGTATCCCGGGTGGCTCAATGGAACAGACTCTTGAGAACGGTGGAACCAAAACTGGCCCTATCTCTGGAGGCCAAGTCCAACTTGTAATGAGAGACAAAGGTATGAGGCGTGGCCCAAGTAGCTGCTGCACAAATGGTATCAATGGGTAGTCTATCCTGAAAGGCTGCAGAAGTGGATAGACTCCTGGTTGAGTGTGCTTTTGGTTTAGAAGATAGCTGTTTGCCTCTGAGAGAGTACACATAGGAAATGGTGGAAGTCAACCATCTGGATAAGGTCACTTTAGAAACTGGAAGACCTATCCTGTTTTCTGCATAGGAGACAAATAATTGGTCCGATTTCCTGAATTGTTTAGTTCTATGCAAATAGTACCTGAGCTGACGATGGACATCCAAAAATGCAGTTTCTGT
The DNA here is from genome assembly GCF_019279795.1 of Protopterus annectens. Lineage (NCBI taxonomy): Eukaryota > Metazoa > Chordata > Ceratodontiformes > Protopteridae > Protopterus > Protopterus annectens. The sequence continues at coordinate 771,240,671 of NC_056751.1, forward strand.
TCAGCTCTGTCGGAATAGTTTGGGAAAAAGACTGGTAGATCTATAGATTGGTTAATATTGGTTTGAGACACAACTTTGGGGAGAAAGGAAGGGTTCATTCTTAATGATACCCTGTCCTTATGAAAACCAAATAAGGGGAACGAATGCAGAGAGCTTGAATCTCGGAAACCCTTCTTGCAGAAGTGACAGCCAGTAAAAATATAGTTTTCCAGGTCAATAACTTCAAAGAACATGAAGCAGACGGTTCGAAGGGAGGTAGTATCAAGGATGCCAACATTAAGTTTAGATCCCATTGCGGAGGAGGATGCTTTATAGGTGGCTTTAGGAGAAAAACTCCTCTCAGAAAGGCCTTCCATAATCTATGAGACATAATGTTATTGTCATGCAAGCCAACATGATACTTGGAAATAGCAGCCAGTTGTACTTTGACTGTAGATGACGAGGATCCTGAATGAAAAACCTCCGCCAGGAAATCTAAAACAGAATGTACAGGAGCAGTAAAGGGATCAATATTTCTGGAATTTGCCCAAATAGAAAAACGTCGCCACTTGCTAGCATAAACAGTCCTAGTGGACGACTTTAAAGAAGAAACTAAGATGTCTCTGTCTGAGTCAGAAATCATCGGTAGCCTGGCTAGGGAAGGAAGTGGAGCAACCAAGCAGTGAGGTTGAGAGAATGAATGGCCCGGTGCTGCTGACCCGACTGGTGGATCAAGAGATCCGGACCTGGGTCCAGATGCCAGGGCTGCACCAGAAGGTGACGATGCAGAGACGGAAACCAAATTTGTCGAGGCCAATATGGGGCAATGAGGATCAACTTGGCCCTCAAAACGGTGGCTTTCTGAATGACTTGTGGAATCAAGGGAAAGGGAGGAAAAGCGTACAGAAGTCCCCGGGGCAAATCCTGGGTTAGAGAGTCTCTCAGGGGTTGGCCTGGAAGGGGAAAGAGAGTGAAAAAATCGGGCACTTGTTGTTTTGAGGAGTAGCAAAAAGATCGCAACAAGGAGTGCCCCACTTCAGAAAAATCTGATCCACTACAGATTGATTGAGAGACCACTCGTGAGGCATCAGAATGGATCTGCTCAGCCTGTCCGCCAATAGGTTGGACCTGCCGGGGATGTGCGTTGCTATCAGAAACCGATGAGAGGAGATCGCCCATTGCCAAAGTCTGAGAGCTTCTCGACATAACGGATAGGACCTGGTCCCGCCCTGCTTGTTGATGTACCAGACCACGGACATGTTGTCCGTTTGTATTGCAAAAGTCCCCGTGGGAAGAAAGTCGTTGAGGGCTTGCAACGTTAAAAGCACTGCTCTCATCTCCAGGACATTTATGTGCAGATGGTATTCTATGGGTTGCCACGTCCCGTGGACCATCCTGCCCTGATAATGCCCCCCCCCCACCCGATCAGAGAGGCATCCGTAGTGACTGTGGCAACTGGAGGAGGGGGAATAAAGGGTCGGCCCTGATGAAGAAGAGGGGAAGATATCCACCAATTCAGATGAGCTCTGCACGACTGTGTGACTAAGATTTTGTGCCTCATCGGGAGACTGTGGTACGACCACTGCGTGAATAGCATCCACTGCAGAAGACGCATGTGGAAGCGAGCCAGTGGTAGAAGAACAATGGCCGCAGCCATAAGACCTAGAACCTTCAGTATAAATCTGGCTTTGATCTTGTTGCTCTGCAATAGAATCCGAACAAATTTTTGGATGTCCAGAATTCTTTGATCTGTTAGTTTGGCTAACATTTTGACGGTGTTTAATTCTGCGCCTATAAAGGTGATAGATTGGCAAGGCAGCAGAGAAGATTTTTCGAAATTTACTGAAATTCCCAAACTCCTGCAAAGCTGTAGAGTGTAGTCTCTGGACTGAAGAAGCTGACACTTGGTGGTGGCGGAGAGGAGCCAGTCGTCCAAGTAGGGAAACACCTGGAATCCTTGACGTCTCAGATGAGCTGTGACCACTGCCATGCATTTGGTAAACACTATGGGGGCTGAAGTGAGGCCAAAGGGCAGTGCTCTGAATTGGTAATGACTGGTCCCTAGCCGAAAGCGGAGAAACCTTCTGGAACGTCTGTGAATCTTTATGTGATAGTACGCATCCTGAAGGTCTATAGAGCACATCCAGTTGTCCTTGCCCAGAAAGGGCAGAATGGACTGAAGCGTGACCATCCAGAATCTTGCCTTCTTGACAAATCTGTTTAGATTGCTCAGGTCTAATATTGGTCTCCAATCTCCCGTCCTTTTGGGGACCAAAAAGAATCTCGAGTAGACGCCGGATCCTACCTGGTCTGCCGGCACAGTCTGGAAGGCTCTTTTTTCTAGGAGCTTTGAAACCTCCTGTTCTGCCAAATCCCTTTGACCGGGTGAGATGTCTGGAAGGGATTGTAGAGGTATGGGAAATCTTTCGAAGGGGATTTTGTAACCCTCGGATATGATCGACTGTACCCACATCTCTTGTGATAGGGATTGCCAGGCTACTGGGTACAGTGAAATCCTTCCCCGACTGCCTCCAAGGGTGGACAGTCGGGCAACACCTCAGGGATGCTGAAAGGGCTTCTCAGGAAGAGACTCCCTGTTGCCCTGGTTCTGAGGACCCCCCCTGCCTCTAGGGCGGCGTCTATTATTGTTACCCCCTCTGCCTCTGGGGGTAAACTGACCACGTGCGTCTGGTGTAGCTCCTTGGGCTTTATGGAACTACATCTTCCCCCCCTTCTGACCCTTGGGATATGGTCTAGAAGGAGTGGAAAATTGGACTCCAATGGCAGAAAGAGTTTTACCGTCCTGCTCACACCTGGTCAAGGTATCCTTCACCTGAGGTCCGAACAAAGCCGAACCATCAAAGGGGGTATTAGTGAAGGACGCCTTAAAGGGGTCCGCAAAATTACAAAGCCGCATCCAGGCTTGGCGTCTAAGAGCAACTCCTGTGCCTGCGGCCCTGCTCGCTCCATCGGCCGCATAGGATATGAGCCGCATGGAGGAGTTAGATAGGGAATTCAGGATTGCAAGCTGCGAGGCAATCTTTTCTTGAGCCCCAGCAGCAGAAGGATCCTGGACTACTTCACCCAGTTCCTTGAGAATATCTCGTTGAAGCCTGGTGAAGTGACAAAGGTAGTTCAGCGACGCATAGCAAAGGTCGCTGAAGAAAACATCCGCTTTCCATACCTGTCCATGGTCCTAGAATCCTTGTTAGGAGGATGGACAGGTACTGAAGGATCCACCAGTTCCTTCTTAGTGGCCGCCACCACCATAGCATCCACAGAGACACCCTTGGAAAGGAACTGTTTGTCCGTAGGGGCCGTGATAAATTTGGATGGTCTCCTGGGGACAGGTTCCACAGAATCTGGAGCCACGCCTTCAAGCCACTACCTGCATAAGTGGGTCGAAGGCGGAGACACCCAGGAGGTGGAGGGTCGGGATCCAAAGCCTCCAGGTATACCGACTCATCCTCGGAGGGATCAATGGATGGCCAATTCCCCTCTGTTTGAGGAGCTCAAGGATGTCTGAAAAGGAGACATCCTCAGAGGGGGATCGTGGGGAACCCTCCGACTCATCTAAGTCAGTATCCGATGTAGTAGACTCGGGGGAGTCTGTGTGTTTCCTCTTACACGTCCTCTTCCGAGGGGGTTCACCTGCTGGATCAGGAGAAACTTCGGAAGAGGAGGAAATTCCCAATGGGGAAACCTGGGGCGATGGATCCCTGGGCCTGAGAGCAAGAGGCTGGCAAGAGGCGTCTACAGGCACTGAAGAGGGAGGAGCTAGAGGGATGGACCGTTGACCAGGCTCAGAGGCCAGGACACTCCTCATCACCTCAAAGGCTCCCCTCCCCGGGAGGCCGGAATATCCCCGCTCGAGGAAACAGGAATTCCCGCTCCACTGAGAGGGAAGGCTCCGAGGCCGATGTCGGCGCCGAGCTTACCAAAGCCGAAGCCCCGAGAAGGAGAGCGGGGTCGGACAAGGGTCCGATGCCACTAGCCCCCTCGGAGCCGACAAGGGAAACCCGACGACCGGATCCCTCCAAGGAAGGCCTCAAGGAGGAGATTGGAGCCGAGGACGACAGAGCCGAAGGATGTATCGGCTCCGGCACCGAAACAGTCGCTGTCCCGAGAAGCTCCGGCTCCGAACTCTGGTGTGGAGTCGGAGGAGGAAGTTCAAGGGGTGAGGCTATAGCCGAAGTCTGTTGAGACGGGCTATGGAGCATTTGGGCCAGTGCCTGTGACTTCAACAGCCTGCTTACCACCCTCTCTAAGTCGTGGTCAGACAGCCTGGAAGATCTCGAAGATCGGCTCCGATGGCTCCGCTCCGACAAAAGAGGAGACCCCGGAGCCGAGTGGATACTCTGTAACGAAGGGGACCGAGATCTCTTTCGGGACAAAGTCATCGGAGCCGAAGTCCCCTGAATTCCAGATGGAGCCGAAGGTTTCTCGGCTCCGATGCTGGATAAGGTGTCGGCTCCAGCCGGAGCCGACAAGGCCACAGTAGACAAGGTATCGGAACCAGCCAGTGCCGAACCCACTACTTTTAAGGTAGATACATCGGTTCCAGCCGGGAGATCTCGGCTCCGACGGAGCCGGAGCCACCGGAGGAGGCTTGGATACTGAAGCCTGAGCTCGGTGGCTTAGAAGGTTTCCCAGACCCTGCTTTAGAGGGAGAACCTTCTGGCTTAAGTAAGCCACGGAGGATAAGCTTATTCCTCCGTTCCTGCAGGACTCTCTGGCTAAAAGAGTGACACAAAGCACAGGAGTCCTGCAGGTGCAAAGGCCCCAGGCAATAAACACAAGTGTGACCGTCTGTCAGAGACATTTTCTGACAGCACGAGTCACACTTCTTGAAGCCTGAGACCTTGCCTTCCCTAGACATAATCCTAGGAGGAAGTCACACACACAAACCCCAACAAACACACAAAATTAATCCCCTAACACACAACACACAGGAAGGGATTAACCAATGGGGTTTAGGCCTAACTAAAACTTTACACGAAAGGTAATAAAAAGTTTGAAAAACAAGGGAATAGGGTGGGCTGTAACTCACTACAGACTATAAAAGTGGATACAAGGGGAAAATAAAACCCTAACTAAGCTTTTCTCTTTTAACAAGAAAATTACTTACCTCAGCTGGCAAAGGAGACCTCTTTCGCTAAGCGGCAAACGAGATCTGGGGTAGTTCCGCCTTGCATCATGGGATATAGGGTTGCCTCGAGCTGGTAAAAGGAGTTCTCAAGCTAAAGCAAGTGCCGAGTCGGAGCCGAGGATCGGCTCTGAACCCATCCAGCAAGAATGAAGGCGAGATTGACAACTTAACATTGCATAGTCATACCCTTCGGGAAAAATAAGGTTACCCCTAGCTACCATATAGGTGGCAATCCCCTGAACACAGAAGAAGTTATTAGGGACCTGGGAACCCAGGTTGACAGTAGCCTTTCATTCGACACTCATATTGCTAAAGTAGTTAGGAAGACCTTCTACATTGCCCACCTTATCATGAAGGGATTCACATCTAGATCAAGGGAAGTCATAGTCTCCCTATACTCATCACTCATCAGACCAATGATCAAGTACAATGCCCCATTCGGAATGTATCTGACCCGACACTTGCAGCAGCTGGAGAGGCCACAAAAGTTCCTCACCAAAAGGATAAAGGGTCTCAAAATCTGTCTTATGCTGCCCGACTGAAAGAACTCCAGTTATATTCAGTTGCTTACCGCTTGCTCAGAGGTGACCTATGCCTGACATACAAGGCCATGTCAAACCCAGATTTGATGAACATGCTTCATCTCAAAAATCTAGATCCCTCAGAGCCACAAGGGCGGAGACTTAAACCTTGACACTGTTATTAATAGGACGTGCTGGAGGGATAGATTCATCACCCAAAGACTCCCTATGCTGTGGAACAAAATCCCGGTTTATGTGAGGCAGAGCACCTCGCTGGCCTTGTTCAAGAGGAATCTTGACCAATGGATGGGAGATCGCAGATACACCCCAGGGGTTACCTCAGTGTCACTGCTTGACAGAGGCACAGCAAAATAATGGGCATAGTTTCTCCAAACTAAAGGGGTGGTGTAAGCCACAAAACTATGGGCTAGGCTTATAAATGCCCTCGGGCAGATAGCCTAGTATGAACCTATGAACCTATGAACCTTCCAGGGATGGTGACACCATCTCTGTCAGGCTTATCCGTGTCAAGCATTACTGCTTGCGTAACTCTCATTCCAAAATGTCCCATTCCATTCCATTGCAAAATATTTTAGTTCCTTGTCCATTTTCCCTACCATGGGAAAACCTCTTCAAAAGTTACTTTACAGTCAAATTGTAAATCACCTCTAACACTATGAAATACTTTTAGAAAATAAACAACTTTCTTGACAGGTAGAAGCTTAATGACCACTCTATACTCTCACAGGTGACATCCTACAAAACAGGAATAAGCTTTTCACAGGTGCAGGTTTACAACCTAACAAAAGCCTTCAGTTAACCACCAGCTCTTATTGGAATCCCTCACTGACAAAGGCATTAGTCGTTATGGATTTGGCTAGTTCAAGGTCTTTCTGTCCAACAGGCACTTCAGATTCCATACAGAAGTCTCCTTTACCTCATCTGTAGACCTGCTGTCAGGACTCACTACTGTCCCCTATTCATTTCTACCATTTCATTAACAAGTTCTCAACAGACCTCTTACAAACCACAATCATGTCCTGTGCTGATGAAGTGGTGATATACATACAAGGCCAATCCCACAAGGACTTAAAACGTCAGCTAGAACAAGACCTCTCTCATCTGCAAGACTGGCTGGAGAACCATCAGCCTTATAGTCAGTGTCATTAATACTAAGGCTATGTTGTTTGGTATCCCCCCACAATAAACTTTTGATCTAACCCCTAACAAGACCGACACACTCAAGCAAAGAGATCCCTGTGGAACACCATTGGTTACACGTCTGTTGCTGGAGTTGGATTCCCCTATTTTGACTATATGTGATTTATCAGTGACCCAGTTAGCGACCCATCTAACTATCTAAGGGTTGATAACCAGCTGGGTGAATTTAACAATGATGCTTGAGTGGGGGATAGTGTCAAAAGCCTTGGCCAAGTCTAGGTAGGCTGTACGTACAGACTTTCCCTTGTCCAGGGCCTTGGTGACTGTCTTAAAGAAGTCCACCATGTTTAACAGGTATGATCTCCCTTTGACAAAGCCAAACTGAGTAGGGTCAAGTGTTTGAAGAGTACCAAGATTATTTATATGTTTATGCATAAAAAGTAAAGGAAGCAACAGACCACAGCTGTAGAGAATGCAAAATAGTTTAATCCACAATGAACATAGAATGGTGAGCACTTTTGTAGACCAAGCCACTTCATCAGACTTTAGTTTTTTAAAAATGTTGGTTCATGTTTCTAAATGTGTTGTTTCCTGTATGCTGTCTTTTATGCTGTTTTTATATGCTGTCTTTCATTTGCACATGGAATGACCTGTGACTTTAAATTAAGGTGGGGTCCCAATTAGTGAGTGTAGGAAGATATATAAAGGAATTTTATACTTTGCTTCAATGTCTGATGAAGTGGCTTGGTCGACAAAAGCGCTCACCATTCTATGTTCGTTGTGGATTAAACTATTTTTCATTCTCTACAGCCGTGGTCTGTTGCTTCCTTTACTTTTTATGCATTTGGATTATTTTTTGGAAGTGCAGTTTACCAGCATCACCTGTTTTGTACTTTTCTTGGTTATCTATATGTTTGTTGATAAGGTCCATGATGATTCGCTCCACGGTCTTGCAAATAAGGCTAGTCAAGCTAATAGGTCTATAGTTCCCTGGGTCAGTGGAAGCACCATCTTTGTGCAAGGGAATAACAGTGACCGTTTTTTATTCGGCTGAGATGAAGTCGGTACTTAAGCTATGATTGAAAAGAGTAACCAAGGGTGTTGCTAATTCTTGTTTAAGCCCATGTTGGATGCATTCTGGGATGTTATCAGGTCACACAGATGCTGTGTTTTCAGCCTTAGAGAGGGCATTTATGACCTGCTTCTTAGAGATACAAGGTAGGGGACGTGTTAGGGATGTCATGGGGTCTGTGTGGCAGGGACAGGGGAGCAAAGTTTTCACAGAACCTGTCGGCCAAAAGCTTAGCTATATCCACAGGCTCAGTATATGTGGTGTCATTAACTACCAGTTCAGCACAAATCTAGGCCTTTCCTTTTAGGTTACAAATGTAACTAAAGAATCCCTTATGGTTGTCCTTAGTTGAGGAAGCTAAATTGGATTTGCAGTTTGCTTTGGAGGAATTCACAAAAAGTTGTATTTGCTTGTTTAAGCTGAGGAGGGAGTGTTTCCAGTTTCGGACTCACTCCCTCTTACTCTAAGACATCAATTTCTTCCTCTTATTGTAAAGCCTGTTAATGGCAGTTGTCCACCAGGCAGGTTTGCTCTTCTTTGAGGAGCTTGTTTTGGTCCTATCAGGTGCAGCCAAGTCAATGCAGTTATACAGGTGTTTGTATAAAGCAATGGTGTAGATCTCAGCATAGTTGCCAGTTCCATCTGAGGGGGGAGGTGCAGTGAAGCTATTTATACCATCCCGTAACAGGTTATAATCTGCTTTGGAGAAATGTTTTAGTTTAGTTGCTGCTGGGGGGATCAGGTATGATAGTTACTTTGAAAGAAACTGATTTGTGGTCAGATCTAACCAAGGAAGACCTCACAGTGGGGTGCTACAGTGGTTACCCCATATTGGTAAGCACCAGATCCAGGATGTTGGCATGCCTTGTGAGGGTGTCCAGCCAATGGATGGGTAGTTAAAGTCAACCAAAACCATGGTGTTCAGATGTATCTTGATAGACTCAAGTAGATCCAAATAGGCAGAGTAGGTGTCCTGATTCATGAAGTGGGTCCTGTAGCTGGCAATGACTTGAATAGGTGCACTACTAACAGATAATTGCACCTGAAGTTTCTCCAGGAAATCATATTGTTTAACCAGTCTGAAGGTGTATTTATCTTTAGTGAGTATTGATACACTGCCTTTAGTTTTTACACGTTCAGTTTGTGGTCTGTACGTGTGGAAGGAGGTGTAACCTGGTATGACTGAGGTGTTCTCCACAGCCTTGAACGAGGTGACCGTGACTGCATAAATGTCTCCGTCTTGTAAGGTGAGGACTGTTTCCAGTGAGTGCAGTTTCATGTTAAGGCTCGTAGCGTTTAGCAGCATAACTTTGAGGTTGCTTTTAGATGGAGCTTTTATGTCGGGGAATTTTGTCCTTCAGACACTGCATAAAAAAGGCACTATGGGGGTGGCAAGAGCCTTAGCCAGTAGCTGAAATCCCAGGGGTTAACAGATGTAAAAATAAAAATAAATATGTGTGTGTGTGTGTGTGTGTGTGTGTGTGTGTGTGTGTGTGTGTGTGTGTGTGTGTATCTATATATATATCTATATATCTATATCTATATATATATCTATATATATATATATATATATATATATATATATATATCTATATATATCTATATATATATATATATATATATATATATATATATATATATATATATAGATCCAGCCATATGCTCGTCTAGCATATGTCTGAATTACAAAACATTGAACACACATACACAAAATCACTTAACATCGAAAAGCGCTTACGTGTATGTGTGCTGTTTCGTAGATCGGACTACAGTGTGGGTAAGGGAAAATTCCCTTTTCCCCACTGTAGTGCGATCTCGGAGTGAAAATAATAAAGTAGGGGGTGAGGGGGTACAGGGGTCCCCCCTGCAGAAATGTAGATTTTTTTTGAACTACACATACACGGAAGCGCTTTTTGATGTTAAGCGCTTTCATGTATGCGTGTTCGATGTTTTGTGATTCGGACATATGCTAGTCGAGCATGTGTCCTAGACCCATATAGATATATATATATATATATATATATATATATATATATATATATATATATATATATATATATATATATATATATGTGTGTGTGTGTGTGTGTGTGTCTATATATATATATAGAGGCTCAGAGGCGATCTGTGCCTGACGTATAAAGCCATGTCCAACCCGGAATTTATGGACATGCTGCACCTCAGAAAATCCAAATCCCATTGAGCTACGCACTCAAGAGACTTGAACCTCAGCACTGAAATAATAGGACATGCTGGAGGGACAGATTCATAACCCAGAGGCTCCCTTCACTCTGGAATAAAATCCCAGTCCAGGTTAGGCAGAGTCCCTCATTGACTCGCTTCAAGAGGAATCTTGATGAGTGGATGGGAGATCGTAGGTTTACCCCGGGTATCACTTCTGTGTCACTGTTAGACAGAGGCACAGTATACTAACCTCGAAAAAGGGCATAGCAAAATTAATTTAAAATGGGTGGCAAAAGCCAAACACACTCTGGCTAGGCTTATAAATGCCCTAGGGCAGATAGCCTAGTATGAACCTATGAATCTATATATATATATATATATATATATATATATATATATATAGATATATAGATATATATATATAGATATATGTGTAGGTGTGTGTATACATACACACACATATATATTTATATATATATATATATATATATATATATATATATATATATATATAAGTATATATACTGTATTATACAAGCTTATAATATTTATTTGCCCTTTCCAAGAGGCATGAAAATTAAGATGTCAAATTAAAACTATTGCAGTTTCATTATTAGAAGGCAACATATCTTTGAGTCCTCACTACTTTTTTATGAATGCCACCTTGAATTAACTCACTAACTCACAACACAGCTGCATCTTTAATGTACCTTATAGGTGCAGTAACTATCAGTGGCCATATCCATACCCTGCCATGCCTACTAAACATCATCCACTCAAGCCTGTTCACTCCCAACTGCCTTGGCCACTGCAAAAGACTGCTGATAGGAGATGACAGTGGATCAGGGATGTCAAAATCCAGACAGCCAAAGGGGATGATTTGTTATACAGTTAGGTCTCTGTCCTCAACCCTGACGGCTGACAGAGGAAACCAGATACCTGAGGTTTGGAACTGCATTGCCCAGTTCTTGCGCTCATGTTCTGTGTTTGCATAACAAAGGCCTCCATGTAAGTATGACCCAGTGAATTGCAATCCCTAACACTGCATGCTGTACAAACCTGTCTCCAGTAGGTGGCAGCGGTACAGCAAGCTGGACTGTCTCTTCCTTCCGTGACCAACACTCCAGCATTGACTGCTCTGTCTTATATGCTCCCTCACTGATCTAGTCTTGATCACATAGGTCATAGCTGATAGCATTTTCATCACCCGTTACCCATTTTTGTAAGGAAAAATCACCCTTATTATTGCACGCTATCTAACAGTAGCATTGTTGTATGCATTATATTCGCTAAGGCACCCCTTTACACTCATGTACAGACACCAATGCATGTGTGCACTTGCACAGCTGATGCAGAGACAAATGCACACTTGCAGACAGTGACACACATCTGTACACAATGCACGCACTCACTGGCACTCATCCATTAACAAACCAGCCACCCCACAATGCACCCTCTTACACACACACACACACACACACACACACACATAACACACCCCGTATCTAAGTCTTCATTTTAGTTATCTACAGAGCAATCATTTCCATAGGACTGAATGGGTGACTGCCACCTTTTGATGGTGTTCAGTTTTTTCCTGCAATAGTAAAATATTATGCTGGTAACCAATTCTCTGAATCAATTGACAGCACAAATCAGGAGCCACTGGCATAGTCTGGGGACAGCACATGGCTAATTATCATTCGTCACTCCCATGGGCTGACACATGCAGCTCTACCAGCAAGATTTCCCTCTGCATTTAGGCATCCACTGGCAAGAAGACAGAATGGTGTAAGAATTGGAAAGGCTTACTGCGAGAGAGAAAACGACCATATCAAGACTTCCCACCTTCCAGAACCCCCAAATGATATTGTCAAACTATGGAATTAAATACTAAAATTAAACAAAGACATCGTGGCTTTCACTTGATTTTTGAAAACATACCTTCCTAACATAGGGGTTTGGCATGCATGCATTCATATCCATGCTGTGGTGTACATCACTGCTGCAGAAGGTGTATCTATCCCTCATTGTTTTAATCCTAAATGAGATTTGTTTTAATGTCATTTCTGTGCTCAAACACAAGCTTTTTTCTAACGATATTTCACAAAGCAACTAAATCTTTATATTTCATGCAGACATTATGTATTGTTTATAATTTATTTAAAACTGCTGTATTTATGGCCTGACTGTCCTTTCTGAGAATAATCTCTGCCAATAATGTATAACACTTTTTTTTGTTTACCAAGCAATGCCTTAATGCAGGTATTTGCATAACACACATCCTGTTTATTTAAACAACTGGTGATCGTCTTTGACAGTCATTTAGTGTCTTGCCATCCACTCATCTGAATATATTCCAGTACTAATAACTCTATTTTTCAGTGGTCTAGCTATTGAATCACTGCTTCTATTGCCCAAGGATCTACTCTAAGCCTCTCTAATGTTATGCAGTACAGGGTAGTTATCTGAAACAGTTATTGGAAAACAAAACATTATTAAGATTACAATCTGCACACTTCTACCACAAGACTGCAAGAGAAGTAAAATGAGACTTCGTTTTTCAGTTAATGTTTCAAGAAAACATTCTATTTAAATTTATGGAAGTAAAGAATGTTTATCATCTGGTATTATAACTTCTCTATAAAATGTATTGCACAATATGTCATAATGACCTTTGAATATGATTCACTGATGTGCCAGGATGTTTTGAGGACAATCTCCTGCTGTTTTTAACAAACTTTCTTTAGCATGGCCTTTCTGCTGCAAATCAGTGTTATTATAGGTTCTATGCCCCAGACTTCCCTAGATTGTAAAACTGTTGCCATCACAAATGAATCTATTGCTTTCTCTAGACCTGACATTAAATTGAAAGGTTAACTTCTAGCCTTTGTCTTGTCCCTGTCATGGAAACAAAAGTCATCAAGTATCTTCTGTCTTCTTGTGATTTGTGAAACAGTCAATACCATTAGCAGGTCTCCTCCCCGTTCCCAAATAAATTTAAACTTGACCCCATCACTTCTTATTTTCTTGAGCACCTTTAGATTTTCAAGTATATTTAAAACTCTTTGCTGATGGAAAGGATGTTGCTAATCACCATATCCCAGAAGCTGATACGGACCAGGTTTGGTCAATAACCATTGTATTCCTTTTTGAATAAGTGAACAGTGTATTCTTTGGAACACTGCCTGGCTGTCATGATTTTTGGAAATATTTGAGACTGAGCTCAGCAACAAAGTTTTAAAACCACTATTTCTTTGTTTTTACTTTTCTGAATAATGAGCATATCCTAGCTCTACTTTATCACATATTTTCCTGCCAACTCTTCACACATTTTCTTTATATCTTTTAATGTCTCTGGAAAGAAAACTGTTCCACATGAATCTTGAGAGTGCTGTCTTACTCCGAGCCACACAGTAGCTAAATGAAAGTTGAGGGAACTGAACCTTGGACCATAGGAAAAACTCACTGCCTTAACTCACTCCCTCCAATGGAGCTCTGGAAATTTGTTCTGTGACTTACTATGGGCGGAGTCTAAACTTTCTGATATAATCAAATGATGTCCTCACATTTCAAACAAATGTTCCTATCTCTGGAACCATAGGAGTTACTATAGAAGTGTAAATGGTAAAAAACTCTTCAGCACAAACTAATTTTATAGTGGCAGTAGGGTTGCCACCAGTCTTTTTTTTTTCTGGACTATCCGGAAATTAAATTGATTCTCTGGTAGTCCAGAAAATACTGTACAATCTCTGGTATTCTGTTTCAAAAAAGGAAACAGACTAACGGAGTTTGTTAAATCGGCTGATTTACTGTGCTTTTTTACAGAAATCATAGTAAATCGGCTGAAAGCAGGCATCAGAAATGGGAAAAAGAGGGTGTTCCCATCTGCTGATGTCATATTGACATCACAAAATGGACACAGCTTGGACAGGAGAGGGACAGAAATGAACTGGGTTACGGGTGATGCGAGGGGTGTGGGCTTACCCCTGTTTTAGCCACAACGAAAGGTGGCAACCCTAAATGGCAGTAATTTTTAGGCTCTTTTAAAATGGATTTTAGAAGTCAAAGTAAAAGTAATTATTAGATGTGTAATATGTTGTAAACAACTTACAATATCTCAGCAACCACTCAAGTTGCACACATACTACTAGTAGGATTTTATTCATCTAGCTGAGAGCTTTCATATGAGGCTAAGGAGTTCTGTCAGTGTTACTTGATTGTTGAGATAGTTAAAAAATCATGCAATTTATGATAATATAAATAAATATCATATGAACAGTAATTAATATCTCTTTACCTGCACTAGACAGAGGTAAAACATTAACACAGTTGTGTTTGTCACTGTATAAACATTAAGATAAAATATTTTAATACTTTGTGTGTAGTACGGTTTTAAAATTATTCATGTAAATATGACCAAGCAATATTCGATGCCTAGAAGCATCCATAGGATGGAACTGCAGGAAAAACCTTCAGGCATCACTTGGCTGCAATGAGATAATCCTCTAAGCTAACTGACATTCTAAATTAAACAATGCCTAGTTGTGTTACATTTGTATGAAAGGTTTTGCCTACCCTCTTGACAGACAGAATAACCTAGACTTTCATGTGCATGTGGTTTTGCATCCTGATTGCTCTATGTATCTATTAGTGTTTTAAATCACGAATCTCTGTTTTCCCTTGTCTGTTTTTCTATATACTTCCTATCTGTTGCATATTACTGTGCAGAATGACAAGGGCTTCATTTCAAATCTACAGTGCTTTTTTCTATGAGGTTTGCTGATTGGTTTCATATAAACCTGTTGCTTATTCCTGATGTTCTACCAATCCCTTCTTCATCCTTATTATAGGCGTTCTGAGGTGCTGCCCCATTTTAGTATGCCTACACCTTCAAATTCAAGAGGCCTTGGATCTGAACTAATTCTGATATGTCCTTAACTTGATAATGAAGCACATGGTTTGGTGATCGATCACTCACTCACTCACTCACTCACTCACTCACTCACTCACTCACTCACTCACTCACTCGCTCGCTCACTCACTCACTCACTCGCTCACTCACTCACTCACTCCCTCACTCACTCACTCGCTCACTCACTCACTCACTCACTCCCAAATGGCTGTCCGATGCTAGACTCAAGATCATTTCCCTGTTTGAGAACATCATATCCACTACAGTTACCATCTTCTATAAACTCTAGCAGCCATTTTAAGGTACTGATAATAATATCTCTCGATATGACACCAGTCAAGAGATCCCAAGTTACACGTCATATTCAATAATTTAACCAGGAACACCCAGCACCTTTCTCTGCCATTCTAAAGGTTAAGTTCACTCATTTCTTCCCTTCCTTTAAAGATGGTTCTAGGTACAACCTCTTGGCAGATTTTCTTGTTTTTCCATTTTCACTTGTGCCCTTCGCTGCCTCGTGTCTGTTTAGATCACATTGTGTTTTCATTAACCCTGTCATTGCATAGATAACTATACTACCTCCAGGGTGGTCTACTTTGTGTTTTCTATTAACTGCAACCTCTTTGGTCTTATGAATACAATTTCCAACAGAATAACAATCTTTTTTCACTGTCATAGCTCATATAATATTGCAGACCACAGCGTTATTATTACATGGACCTTTGCATCATCTAAAATGTTAATCTGACTAAATAGAAAAATTTTCTGTAAAACCATGCAGAATAACAATTACATTAAACTGAATTCATATCAGACTAAACAACTGTCTTTCAAAATCATAATCTAGTTCATTGTTGCAAGAACGATAGTTATATTTCTCTGCGGTCCTTTCCTTGAAAACAATCACCTGTGTGTTATTTCATTTTCATCTGAAGAGACTATTTATAAAAGTCCAGCTACATAAGTGTCAGGAGTTTCCATGAGTGGCTCGCGCAGGTGTGCTATGCTGTTCACAGTTCATTATCACTCTTGAGATTGAGACAAAAGAAAGACAAATAATTAATATAATCATTAAAGAGACTATGATAAATTTTATAACAGCAAAGTAGAGCAACCAAGAACTGGTATGTTAAGCAGCCTTCTGGAGAAATGTTACAAACACTGCTTCCTGTTGCTGGAGAAGTGCTATCAAAACGGAAACTTAGCTAGTAAAGTTTAGTAATCGAAATAGAGGTGCATAAATTCACCTATTAACTTAAAAAGACTATGATAGAAACATAGATTAAATATAGATATATATATAACTATAGGTAGACAGACAGATATAGATACAGATATATACAGTATATAGATATATATATAAATATAGATTTTTTTCAGCTTAACATCTGTACAGATGAAACAAACGTATCATATATTATATCTAGATATAAAAATTATTTTAATTGTTTTTTTACCCTTGGACACGTGTAATGTAGATGAGGATTTAACTCATCATATACATTTTCTTGGTTTGTTACTAGAAGTTCAAGACCTGATTGTACAAGTTGTGAAACTACAAAAATTTGTGTGTGATTTAACAAAGATAATAGAGAACTTTGAAAGCTGATTTTCCCCATTTAAAGCATTCCTGCTGCACTACCTGATATGGGAGTTGCACCACGACATCCCTGCTAATTATGTATAGTACTGCTGTACTTTGAAGAGGAAGGAATATTCTGAGATACAGCAATGTCATAGTCAGCATATATCTTCCCATAATCCCATTTAAATTCTTGCAGTTCTGAGGATCGCATTTACACGCCTCAAATATACAATGGGAACCCTATTTCTCTGATTTGGAACTTGATAATCACAGTTCTTTTGACAAAGTCACTGCTGCTACCATCTCTGTACGATAGTGCTGATGCAATCTCTGTCTGTATGATAGTGCTGATGCCATCTATGTCTGTATGATAGTGCTGGTGCCATCTCTGTTTCTATGATAGTGCTGATGCCATCTCTGTCTGTATGATAGTGCTGATGCAATCTCTGTCTGTATGATAGTGCTGGTGCCATCTCTGTTCCTACGATAGTGCTGGTGCCATCTCTGTCTGTACAATAGTGCTGGTACCATCTTTGTCTGTATGATAGTGCTGGTGCCATCTCTGTCTGTACAATAGTGCTGGTACCATCTTTGTCTCTACGATAGTGCTGGTGCCATCTCTGCCTGTATGATAGTGCTGGTGCCATCTCTGTTTGTACAATAGTGCTGGTACCATCTTTGTCTGTATGATAGTGCTGGTGCCATCTCTGCCTGTATGATAGTGCTGGTGCCATCTCTGTCTGTACGATAGCTCTGGTACCATCTCTGTCTGTACAATAGTGCCGATGCCATCTCTCTCTGTACGATAGTGCTGATGCCATCTCTGTACAATAGTGCCAATGCCATCTCAGTTTGTACAATAGTGCCGATGCCATCTCTGTCTGTACGATAGTTCTGGTACTATCTCTGTATGATAGTGCCGATGCCATCTCTGTCTGTATGATAGTGCTGGTACCATCTCTGTCTGTATGATAGTGCTGGTGCCATCTCTGTCTATACGATAGTTCTGGTACTATCTCTGTACGATAGTGCCGATGCCATCTCTGTCTGTACGATAGTGCCGATGCCATCTCTGTCTGTACGATAGTGCTGATGCCATCTCTGTCTGTACGATAGTGCCGATGCCATCTCTGTTTGTATGATAGTGCTGGTGCCATCTCTGTCTGTACGATAGTTCTGGTACCATCTCTGTCTGTATGATAGTGCCGATGCCATCTCTGTTTGTATGATAGTGCTGGTGCCAGCACTGTTTGTACAATAGTGCTGGTGCCATCTCTGTCTGTGCGATAGTTCTGGTAACATCTCTGTCTGTACGATAGTGCCAATGCCATCTCTGTTTCTACAATAGTGCTGGTGCCATCTCTGTCTGTACAATAGTGCTGGTACCATCTTTGTCTGTATGATAGTGCTGGTGCCACCTCTGTCTGTACAATAGTGCTGGTACCATCTTTGTCTGTATGATAGTGCTGGTGCCATCTCTGTCTGTACGATAGTTCTGGTACCATCTCTGTCTGTACGATAGTGCTGGTGCCATCTCTGTTTCTATGATAGTGCTGATGCCATCTCTGTCTGTATAATAGTGCTGATGCCATCTCTGTCTGTACGATAGTGCTGATGCCATCTCTGTCTGTACGATAGTGCTGGTGCCATCTCTGTTCCTACGATAGTGCTGGTGCCATCTCTGTCTGTACAATAGTGCTGGTAACATCTTTGTCTGTATGATAGTGCTGGTGCCATCTCTGTCTGTACTATAGTGCTGGTACCATCTTTGTCTGTATGATAGTGCTGGTGTCATCTCTGCCTGTATGATAGTGCCAATGCCATCTCTGTTTGTATGATAGTGCTGGTGCCATCTCTGTCTGTACAATAGTTCTGGTACCATCTCTGTCTGTACGATAGTGCCGATGCCATCTCTGTGTGTACGATAGTGCTGATGCCATCTCTGTTTGTATGATAGTGCTGGTGCCATCTCTGTCTGTACGATAGTTCTGGTACCATCTCTGTCTGTACGATAGTGCTGATGCCATTTCAGTCTGTACAATAGTTCTGGTACCATCTCTGTCTGTACGATAGTGCCGATGCCATCTCTGTCTGTACGATAGTTCTGGTACCATCTCTGTCTGTACGATAGTGCCGATGCCATCTCTGTTTGTATGATAGTGCTGGTGCCATCTTTGTCTGCATGATAGTTCTGGTACCATCTCTGTCTGTGCGATAGTATCGATGCCATCTCTGTTTGTATGGTAGTGCTGGTGCCATCTCTGTTTGTACAATAGTGCTGGTGCCATCTCTGTCTGTACGATAGTTCTGGTGCCATCTCTGTCTGTATGATAGTGCCGATGCCATCTCTGTTTGTATGATAGTGCTGGTGCCATCTCTGTCTGTACAATAGTTCTGGTACCATCTCTGTCTGTACGATAGTGCCGATGCCATCTTTGTTTGTATGATAGTGTTGGTGCCATCTCTGTCTGTACGATAGTTCTGGTACCATCTTTTTCTGTATGATAGTGCCGATGCCATCTCTGTTTGTATGATAGTGCTGGTGCCATCTCTGACTGTACGATAGTTCTGGTACCATCTCTGTTTGTACGATAGTGCCAATGCCATCTCTGTTTATATGATAGTGCTGGTGCCATCTCTGTTTGTATGATAGTGCTGGTGCCATCTCTGTCTGTATGATAGTTCTGGTACCATCTCTGTCTGTACAATAGTGCCAATGCCATCTCTGTTTGTATGATAGTGCTGGTGCCATCTCTGTCTGTACGATAGTTCTGGTACCATCTCTGTCTGTACAATAGTGCTGATGCCATCTCTGTCTGTACGATAGTTCTGGCACCATCTCTGTCTGTACGATAGTTCTGGTACTATCTCTGTATGATAGTGCCGATGCCATCTCTATTTGTATGATAGTGCTGGTGCCATCTCTGTCTGTACGATAGTTCTGGTACTATCTCTGTATGATAGTGCCGATGCCATCTCTGTTTGTATGATAGTGCTGGTGCCATCTCTGTTTGTACAATAGTGCTGGTGCCATCTCTGTCTGTACAATAGTTCTGGCACCATCTCTGTCTGTACAATAGTTCTGGTAGTATCTCTGTATGATAGTGCCGATGCCATCTCTGTTTGTATGATAGTGCTGGTGCCATCTCTGTCTGTACAATAGTTCTGGTACTATCTCTGTACGATAGTGCCAATGCCATCTCTGTTTGTATGATAGTGCTGGTGCCATCTCTGTTTGTACAATAGTGCTGGTGCCATCTCTGTCTGTACGATAGTTCTGGTACCATCTCTGTCTGTACGATAGTGCCGATGCCATCTCTGTTTGTATGATAGCGTTAAATCAGACCGTTTTGATTGGCTTTTCTTTTTATTCCACTGTTTTGCAACTACAGATTTAGCTTATATAAGATAGATGGTATGAGTGGCAAAGTTCTCTATGAGCAGATGCCCGGGGTAAAATATTTGTTTCATTTGACTAAAGCTTTGATTAAGTTAACACTTAAAAAGTAGTGAAACTGTTGCTTTACATGCAAAGCATTGATACATAATGCTGTCAGATGCTGAATATCGGTTGTTGAAAACAAAATACCATTACAAACATCACAATCTAGTAAAGAATAACAGGAGTTCAGTGCAACAATGCCAGCTTGTCGGTGCTGGAACCGAGGGAGTTTGTACCCTGTGCTCCCTACCATGGAAAAATGGTGTTACGACCAGAAAGGGAAACTTCACAAGGAAGCAAGGCACAAAAACTCTTGGAGCAGGGTAGATGTCAGCCACACAAGATCATGTCCTGTGTATTGGCTCATGAAGGCAGCACCGATCAGAGACAGCAATGTTGAGAGATATGCTCAGTGTTTGATAATATCCATGTATTTCTATAGAGGCATGTTGATTTCTATATTCTAGAATTTAAGTGCATCAGAGGACAAACTTTTAAGGAGCAATGCACTGGAAACTACTGTAGGCTCTATTACGCAGGAGGTTGTTTGCTATTTCTGAATACTGTCATCCATGTGTGTATTTGTAGAAGGAAATTCCCCATTTCTTAACCTGTCACTGTTGGATTTATGCTTGGAGTCTGGAAAGAACATCATTTGCTCTCTCCTTCTTTCTCTAATTCAGTGGAGATTGAAAAATGTATCATTACAGGAAATGGATTGAAGAGAAAATAATGTTTTAGGAGCTTTAGTCTTTCATTTTACAAATTCCAAGCAAAGGGTAAAAAGGTTACACAGACAGACCATTCAGTAAAAACTGCAACAAAGACTCATGCAAACTGAACTCTTCACTGTGCAATACTTTACACATCTTGTAGTGGAGACTCATGGCATATATGCAAATAACCCCTTAAGGAAATACCACTGTTACAACTACATGGCTTCTGAATACCCATAACATTTTACTTTTTAAGTCTGTATGGGTACATTTAGGCCAATAAAACCAAACCCCACTAGCTGTGGATGTCATGTTTCAGAATTTGTATGCCCTCATCCATACCATATAAGTGAATAGTTTGGCTGTACTTTATAACACAGGCCTTAAAACCCAGACTGATACCCATCAGCATTAAGGTACCTGCAAAAAACATCTAAGTAAAGGGAAGTTTTCATGTATGAATTTGTGAGTTTAATGCATTCATTTGATGTGAACAAATTTCACTTAGATTAGAAATTCAGTTAGCATCATCTCAATAACTCATGACAGGTAATTTCAGCCTTTTCCAGAAATGGGGTACACATTGGGTTAAGTATCTGTCATGCTATCTGGGCTTGTTGATGTGATAGCATCTGCTGAGGCACTAAAACACGGGTATTTGTTTAACACTTGTTCTATTTAAGTGAAACAGTTCATAGAGCACTGGGTCATTTATAGCACAGAAACCTAATCAGAACCCACCCCTCAGACGTCAGTATGACACTGAGTTGAGTGACAGAACTTTTAGTCAATCGGAGTAACTAAGGTCACTGAGACCTGAGATAATTTTTGGTATGGAAATGCTGAGGTCTCTCAAGCTGGTTTAGGTGCTTGGTGAAGTACATGCCAAAGGGTGAGTTACATTCAATGTTAGGCCATCTCTTCCTGTCTCTCTTTCCACACTCCTTCCACTTCTGTCTTATCCTTCACTCTGTTATTACAGTGCCTTTATCCTCACTTACATCTCCCCTCTCTCTTTCCCTTCTCTTATTTACATCTTCTCTTTCTGTTGGTTAATATAGTATAATCATGTCCATATAGCCTCTGTGCTTCACTTCCTGTTCTGTTCACTCCCATAATCCTCTTTGCTTCTCTTTGTTTCCTGTCACTTCATCAGTTTCTACTGATTTCTTCTTTGACTAGGTGTCCCTCTTCCCTGTCACTTCCATGCCATATCCTTTGTCGTATGTGCGCTCTTCCTCCAAACCGCACTCATCTTCATTTCTTTGTTACTAATGTGCGCCCTCTCTGTTTCTCTCTGAGTGAACTTTCATGGCATTCAGATCCTTTGGGTATTACAGAAAGTGAGTCATAAAAGTCTTTTAATACAAAGGTGAAGAAGGCTTTTATCACCGAGAGACAATTTGTTATAATACAGCAGCACAGTTCAGAGTCTAGGAGAGCTGCTTTCAGTGGGAGGAAAGGCATGTCAGTCACTTTTAATATCAAGATGTCTGAAAGCTCAGTTTTAAACTTTGTGTCACAGATGAAAAGTGCATGCAACAATTCATAGTACAGTGTAAACCAGTCATTATGTAGGAGTAATTGCCCCGACTGTTGTCTGATTTATATTAAATGCTAATATAGACAAAGGAAAAGAAACAGAAATAAGCATTGTTGACATGTCACTTTCACCATTAATGTCTGACCTTTCAAAAGAACTGCCATGAGACCTTGAAAACCAAGCATTATATAAAGGGCTTCTTTGTACCTACAGAGACAATTTTGTTTTAAAGGAAAGGGCTCCATTTGTAAAAGCAAGCAGCCAAGTTCCTATGAGACATTATCAAAAGCTGACACTAACTTAACCTTTGCATATGAGGAGAAAAAACACTCGCTATTCACTATAGTAGAAAAAGGAAGATGAACAAATGTAATTCAGAACCATGTATAAAGTACTTAAAATCAGCAATTACAACAGTACTCAAAACTATCAAATAAAACTAGAAAACTCAGAAACTAAGGTCATTTAAGGGTTGTTGAAATAAATGTACTGCACAAGCATTTATTCTTGCATTTTGATATGCAATGTTACTTTATACAGCATTGTTTTTTCCCTGAAATGTGTGTGTTTGTGAATATTTCATCACTTAATTATTGCATTATGGTAAATTTTAGAGTACACATAGCTACATTTATCTATTTTTCTTAACGTTCTAAAAAGTATTGTTTTGGGAGGGATAAAACAGTTTTTAAAACTTTGAAGTCAGCAAGTATATGTTCATTCTTCTTCGCTGTATATTTCTGTTTAACTACCTTTTCACCTTCCCGTGAGGTCACTTTTGGCCAACCAAAGTGGGCTGTTACATTAAGAAGAATGGGACTGTTGTTCTAGTGGCAGTAGTAAAGTATCTGGTCTGTCTGAGTTGGAAAACCCATGGGGGGGTCTTAAAGTGAGATTGTTTCATAAACCAGAGGGGTTATTAGGGACTTATTTCTTTGGTGCTAGTCTGCACTTGAGTTACTTTTGCTGTACTTTTACATTAAGAAATTCCAGGATTATCCATTTTGAGGCAGAAGGTGTTTACCTGGTCTCTCTGAGTTGGGGGGGGGGTCATTCCAGAGAGCTTAAAGTGTAGTTGTTTATTGGCCAGGCGGCACAGGAGTATGTTTTCAGATTTTTCTGGCTGCTATAACTAAGGTGCGTTTTCACAAACATGTTCACTGCTCTGTGGTGGTTAGCAGTACCCTGTATAGTAACAAACCTATAAAACTAGTAGTTAGTACTTTAACCCATAACACAGAAAGGCTTTGTGTGGAACTCAGCTTAGGGCAGCTACGTATATAGTGTCATGCAGCACTAAGATCACAGCACTATCTAATATCTTCACACTAGACACCACTCAGCTGTTCCCTGTAAAACCAAGACTCTAAACTATAACAGCCCAACCCTAATACAGGTCCTGGCAACATGGATTTGAAATGTCCTAATGTGGCCAGTTTGGTAGATATGAGCATACTGAGACAGTGTAGCAATTTTCTCATGCACTTAACTTTTTAATTCTTAAACTAACAGAAATAAAAAGGTCACACAGACAGACATTTCAGTAAAAACAGCAAGAAAAAAAAAACGGCCAAGCTAGAGTTTTCAGTGTGCGATACCTCAAACCTCCTCTAATGGAGGCCCATGGGATATAGGCAAATGACCCCTTAAGGACATCAAGTGTTTCAGCTACATGGTTTCTGAATGTCCATGAATGTTTTACTTTATATGTCTTTGTGGTTACATTCATACCCTTAGTTAGAAGATGACTGCCATCTAGGTGCAGGTCACTGAATCCCCAGATGACTTAGCCACCCTGAAGGACGGTTTGTTTCAAATAGATAACTGATGCTGAAATCATGGTCTGAAACTAAATGCCAAAACATTGATTATTTTATCCTTTGGTAAGTCATCTACCCCAGGGAACTACCATATTGACAATATGCCCCTAACTGCTGACCCAGCTGTTCAGGATTTGGGAACTTATGTAGACAGTGGCCTAACTCTTTACCAACATTTGCTGTACGGAAATCCTTCTATATTGTACAGCTTACAAACAAAGGGCTTGTGTCTAGATGTAGGGATGCTATGCTCTCCTTTGCTCAGCCCTCATTTGGGCAGTCATTAAATATAATGCCCCCAATGGTATATATCTATTCAGACTCATGCAACAACTGTAATGCCCACAGAGATATCTTACTAAAAGGATACAAGGCCTGAACAACATGTCCTACATAGACTTACTCAAAGCCCTGTCACAATATTCAGTATCCTACAGACTCATAAAAGGTGACCTGTATCTGGCATATAAGGCAACCTCCAACCCATTACTGATCAACTGACTGCACTTCGGCAAGTCAGATGGCATCAGAGATTCTCGGTCTATGGATCTAAACCTCTTATGCAGCATCAACAAAATGGTTTGGAGGGACAGGTGTGTTTTACATAGGATACCACTGTAGTGGAACAAACTGCCCATCCACATTAAACAAAGTTCATCCCTGTCCATTTATGGATGGGAAACAGAACATTTACCCTAGGACTGTCCTCTGTATTACTAATGGAGAGGGGTAGCTCCTAAATGCTTTATTGCATGCATGGGTCCCCTCAAATTATATGTGGTATGAACCCAGTTATTATCATTAGGGGTAATATATGACTATTGACTATGGGATGGGTAAGGCCAGTCTATAACTGTGAAGCTATTGATGTTTCCCATCACAGTTTGAACAGCAGTGGGCTCGGAGCTGAAACCTGAAGCACACCCCCTCCCACTTGGAACCCCTCTGCATGCCTGAACACTTTGTGCCATTGGTCCTTGTACATAGTCAACACTAATTATGTCACCATTTCTGGGACTGAACCTTCTTGTGACTGTCTAAGTAAGCTTTCTTGGGACCTTGTAATATGGTTTCTCCTAGTCTAGGAATGTCCAGTTAGACTCTTTCCTCATCCCCAACTTCTTCTCACCATTTTAGTCACTGCAAACATTGGGTCACTTATAGTCCATCTTAGCCTGAGTCTTACTTTCTGCTGTCCTACTTATACATTTCTCAGTCACTCAAGTGTCATGTCATTGCCTAAACAAGAACCAAAAATAACGTTCACTCCTTTAGGTCGTTTACCATTCTTACTCATCTATCAAGGATTCTGGCAAAATCTGTAGCTGCTCAACCCCCCCCCCCCAAAAAAAAAAATTAGCACCAGGGCAGCTGAGTAGAACAGGGTGGGGCATACATATGATGATGTATGATAAATACTAGAATCCCAAGCAGAGATTAAAGATGATATTACAGTGCCTGCTCGGGGGGGGGGGGGGGCTACAGCTCTCATCAAAATGGATGGCACATCCTTGCGAAAGCCCATTGTATGCCAAACCTTTCACAAGCACGTATATTGAAGATGGCAAAAATCCTGATAGAGCCAGGTGGGATGGCAGCCATGTCCTAATCTGCTCTTACTCTTAGATAATGAGTGAGCAGAGGTGTTGTGATCACCTAGATGGCCAATACCCACAGGATGAGCAACAATAATTAAAATAAGACTTGAACTATGTCAGGCTCCTCCATGGATGATCAATAGCCAATGTTTAGAAAGGGTCTTATACTTATAAAGTACTTTGTCCTTTTCAGATAATTTAGTTTATCCTGAAGTCATCTTGGAACAAGTTTTAGAATCCATATAAATAGTTAAAAATAATACTTCTGTGGGGCCAGGTTGTATTTTCATTAGGGCTAGGTATGCAGTTTCCAAATCTCTGCTCAAACTGTTCAGCCTATGTCTAAGCACAAGGTTTGCATCTGATGTCTGAAGAACAGCAACTGTGACTCCCTATACAATGGTGGCCTGTCTACTGACTTGGGTATTTATAGGTCTGTCTGCGTTACCAGCCCTATATGCAAAGCCATTAAACATGGCATAGCACAGTTCACTCATGCAGACATAGGCAACTTAAATGACCCAGACCCCACTTAATTTGGTTTTGTGAGAGGCAAGGCCTGTCTCGCAGACCTAATAAACTTCTTTGAAAAGGATGCAGAGTCTTTGAGCAGCGGTCACTCCAGATACAGAGTCTTTGAGCAGTGGTCACTCCATGCGTGCATGATGCTTATCTTAACCTAACCAAGGCTTTTTGGCACTATCCACATGCTAGTATTATTGAAAAATTAAACAAAGTCGATGTTATTTCCTACATTGTCAGCTGGATGGCAAATTGGCAAACCAACAGACTTGTGCAAATTGCTGGTACCTCTCTGAATGCTAAACTGACAAGTGTGGTAATTCAAAGATCGGTGTTGGCCTCCTTCCTGTTTGGTACTTATTTTGCAGACATCCCAGAAGTGTGGTTAACCATGTCACTAAATTACTCCAATATGGGTACTGTTATTCACTCAATCACTGACAGTAAACTGATCCAACAATGTCTGGAATATGCATGCACCTGATGCATTGAAAATGATTTCAGGCTAAATGCAAATGTACAGTATGAAAGCATTCAGCCAAGAAGTTGTTACCACCACATATGTAATAAGTGGTGGTCTTTTTCAGACAGATACAGTCCAAAGAAAGATTACTTATTTGAACAACTCTCTCTTTCTCTCATTTGATCATCATGTTTTCACCATAATCAGGAAATCCTTCTTTCTGGTCCAGTTAATTTCCAAGGAAATATCTTTAAGATATAAAGAAGTCATTGTACCGCTGTATTCTTTCCTTTGTCTGATCCATCGGTGAATGCAGTGTCTCCTTTAGTATGTACAAATCCAAGCATGTAACAACAGGAAAAGCCAGAAATTTTTTTAACCAAGAAGATTAAAGGCTTTATTTATTTTATTTATTTATTTATTTATTTTTTATTTTATTTTACATTTGTTGACCGGGCTAGTCTAACTGGAAATATGTCCATTTTCAGTAGAGGCCCAGGGAGAAAAGCTCCAATACATATGCAAAAACACAATGTAAAAAGAAGTACAGTAAAGATACATTCAAACTGAAATATAGAAAGTAGTAGCAGTTAGGAAATAAAACAAAAAAGAAAAACTTTTTTTTTTTGTAATAGCAATAGATAAACATTCTTATAACAATACTAACTTCAATGAAAAATGCACTGTAAAAGAGGACGGACTGCACCGGACAACTAGGATTCCACAAACAGCTTTATTGTACGTTAAATGTTAACAAAATAACACGTTTTTCATCACTTGAGTTAGACTTCATCAGACAAGGACTAATACAACAAACAACCATTTATATATGCTGACCTTTTGTTTAAAATAACCAATGAGAATCTAGCAATGCTCATAAATATGAATGAATATGCTGAAATACAAATATAAATATAAATATATAACATTAAATAGTTGTTGTGTTAGTCCTTGTCTGATGAAGTCTAATTCAAGTGACGAAAAACGTGTTATTTGGTTAACGTTTAACGTACAATAAAGCTGTTTGTGGAATCCTAGTTGTCCGCTGCAGTCTGTCCTCTTTTACAGTACATTTTTCATTTACTAGTTTTTTCTTGCACTGCACTTCATATTTTGGTTTAATACTAACTTCAATACTACAACTGCGCTTCGCAAGGACCGTAAGGAGGTATGCATATATAAAGATGAATGTGAGACATAGGAAAGTTAGTCTGGATTAGTACAAGAACATAACCAGTAGGTATTGAGATATAATTTGAGTTTCTTTTTAAATAGTGTAAGGGAAGACAGAGAAGTGAGATCAGTAGGTAGTAAATTCCATAGCTTTCCAACAGTATTAGAGAACAGGGTATCACCTGCTGAGTTGTAGGATCTGCAAGTGTTAAAAATAAGTTTGTTGGATGAGCTTAAGTTTATAGGATTACTGTAGGGGGTGAAGAGACTTGAGAGTACTGGAGTATTTGAGGGTTGATAGAGGGTTTTGTGGGCTATAGTAAGCTGGAGAAATTGTAGATGGTGTAGAAACTCTAGTCAGCCAAGTTGTTTTAGATTAAGGCAGTGATGAGTTCTGAAAGGAGAGGCAGTAGCAAATCTGGCAATATTGTTATAGGATACTGCTAGTTTGTTGAGTTTGTTTTTAGAAAGATTTGTATAAATGGGTGAGGCATAGAGTAGAGTACAGATTAGGTGAGTTCTAGCTATAGCAGCCCTAGCTACTTTTGTAAGAAAGGGTTTGATTCTATAGAGGGATCCAAGTTTCTTGTTGACTGCTTTTATAGTATTGTTAATATGCATGTCAAAGTTGAGGTTATTGTCAATTGTTATTCCTAGGAGTTTAGTAGTTGGGTCAGGAGAAATAAGAGTACCATTGTTAGATGTGAGTGTGAAATGTGTGGGTGTGGACTTACGGGTTGGTGAGAAGAGTAGCATTTTAGTTTTTTGGGGGGTTTAGGAGGAGGCAACGCTGTGTGAACCATTGTTCAACAGTATTAAATGCTATCTGTGTAAGGGTTTGTAATTCAGTTTGAGAAGTAGCTGAGCAGATGATAGTAGAGTCATCCGCATATTGAATGCATGTAGTATGTGGAATTGCTAACTGAAGATCATTAATATAAATGGAAAATAGCAGCGGACCTAATATGGAGCCCTGAGGGACACCAAGAAAGATGGGAAGGAGATTGGAAAGGTTGTTGTGCCAGAGTACTGCTTGCTGTCTGTTTTCAAGGTAAGATTTGAACCAGTTAATGGCTAAGGGAACAAGTGATAGAGATGTCATTATATGCAGGAGGAGTTGGTGATTAACCATGTCAAAAGCTTTGGATAAATCAAGGAATACTGCAGAGGAAAGAATACTTTTGTTGCGGTTTTTGTTAATACAATCTGTGAATGATAACAGGGCAGTTGTGGTACTGTGATATGGTCTAAAGCCATGTTGACAGTTGGCAAGTAAGTCGTTTTGGAGAAGGTGATTAAGCAGCTGCTTATGGATACACTTTTCCATTATTTTTGCCAAAGGAGATAGCAGAGCTATATGACGGTAGTTAGAGAAGTCATAAGAATTACCACCTTTGTGTAATGGAATAATGTGAGAGATTTTCCAGATGGATGGGATATTTCCTTCATTTATTGTTCTATTGATCAGAATGGATATGGGGTAGGCAATGGCTTTAGCACCTTTTTAAGGTATTCTGCTGGGAGTTGGTCAGCTGAGGGGGTGGTAGGTTTTAGTTTTAGGAGAAGGGAGCATATAGTGGAGGTAGAGACAGGTTGTGATTGAAATGAAGGGGGAGTGACTGAATATGAAGTAGGAATATTAGAGGTGTCAGGAGATAGGTGGCTGGCAAGAGATTGGGTGGCATTGGTGAAGAAGGAATTAAAGGCATTGGCAGTGTGAGTGGGATTGTCGGGGTCAGAGCCTAGAGGGTTGGGAGTGATGGATTGTCCTGGGTAAAGAAGTTTGTTAATGCTGTTCCAAAACTTTTGTGGTTTATTATGATAAGTCTGCTGTGCTTGGTGGTAGAAGTTTTTTTGTCTAGTACGATGGCTTTTTTAGTACTGTTTCTAAGTTGCCTAAAGGTTTGGTGATCTAATGGATTCTTAGTAGTTCACCATTTTGTCCAGGATTTGTTTCTCAGAAGAATTTTTTGCTTAGTGTCATTAGAGAGCCAGGGGGCTGGTTTAGTTTTACATCTAACAGAGCGTGCTGGGGCATGGTGGTTCACGATGGCTAAGAATGTGGTACTGAAATAGGCTACTGCTTCATCTAGTGGGAGAGATTTTAGTGGTGGCTAGTTACATTGAAACAGTTCTGTCTGGAAGAGTTCAGGATTAAATTTCTTACTGTTGCATACACTTCTGACAGTGTTAGGGTAAGCTAGGTTAGTTTGATATCTAATAATATAGGTGAGGGTGTGGTCACTTAGGTCATCAGGGAGGGTTCCTACTTTGTACGTTTGATGAGGATTATTAGTAAGTATCCAGTCCAGGGTACTTTCTTTGTTGTTGGGTTTATTAGTTCTGGTGGGGGAGATGATAGTTTGTGAAAAGCCGTATAAGTTAACATGGGTGGTGGGGTGTACATTACTACAGATCTGCCAGTCTATGTTAAAGTCTCCTAGGATTATGGTTTCTTGTGGGTGATTAAAAGAAGTCCAGTTAAGAATATTTTCAATGGTATTTATGTTATTTCCTGGGGGCAAGTATAAACAAATAACATTTATGGCTTTGCAAGAGTTGATTTGAAGTTTGGAGATAAGTATTTTAGCTCTATTGTCTAAAGGTGGATTAAGGTCTATAGTGCTAACTTGTAATTCTGTTTTATATAGGATCACGACCCCGCCTCCCTTTTTGGTAGTGCGGTCTTTTCTTATGATATTATAACCTGGAAAGGTTAATTCATTGTCTTTAATAGTAGGTTTTAGCCAAGTTTCAGATAAGCATAGAAGATCAAATTGGTGGACATCTAAGAGGGCGTGGAGGTGAAGAATGTTATTGTTAATGCTACGTATATTGAGATGTGCTATGAGGAGAGAGTTCTTAGGCTTTGAAGGGGCTGTGGAGCTAATGGTGTAAATATTACATTTTCCAGAGGTGGAGATATGGTTTGCGCCAGGGTTAGGATGTATGTCTCCATCTAGTAGGGAGTGAAGGTATGTTATGTGTTTAGGGTAAAGGTGTTTACTAAAATTGCCCGGTAGGATTATGATATTTAAATAGGTGTATTTGATGGGTGTAAGTCTATGATATTTAGGAAGAAGGTAGCTGGGTTTGTATAAGATATTTAGGAAGTTTAGAGAGGTAGCTAGTGGAGGTGTGGAAGTGTATTTGGAGGGGAAGGGAAAGGTGGAGTGTAATGGTTCTTCAAAGGAGGTTAGGAGATAGGCAGTTGTGAGAGAAGGAAAAAGTAAGAGCAAGAGAAGTGAAAGGAATAGGTATGGGGTGGGTGATGTGGACATGGTGGGAATAATAAGTGGGAGGAGACTTAAAGTTATAGTTTCTCCAAACTAAAGGGGTGGCGTAAGCCACAAAACTATGGGCTAGGCTTATAAATGCCCTCGGGCAGATAGCCTAGTATGAACCTATGAACCTATGAACCTATAAAGGTGGAGAAAATAGGCAGGTATAGGGAAGAATGTGTTGGAGGTAATTTGTAGGAGGAGGAATGGGAGGTGTGGTTTGGTAATTAGATGATTAATGTGATTGGAGCAAGTGTTGTGGGGGTGTGGCCTTGGAGGAATAAAGCTAGGAGTACTGGGGGTGGGTGGAATTTGGGGGCAGGGTAGGGGAGCGGAGTGAGCCCGCAGGGCGAACAGAGCGAGAAAAGACTGAGGAGTAGTTTGTCGAGGAAGACAATCAGTGAAGTGAGGAGAGTGCAGATGAGTCTGAAGGTAGGAGGTATGGGAGAGAGATAAGAGGCTTAGGAAGAATGGATTTAGGATGTTAGAGGAATAGACAGTGATTTCAGATGCCTTAGGACAGAGAAGATAGGGAAGCCAGTGAATCAAAAGAACTGGGAACTTAGTTGGGGAGATAGAACAAGGAGGGTATGATAAAGGTCAGAAAGCCTATTTAAAGAGATATGGAATAGAATGGTGTAGAATAAAAGGGCAGAAAGCTAGTATAGAGGCGCCACCTAGTGGTCAGCTACCTAATTGCAATAAGTAAGTCAGTTAAGGGGATATCTGGTTGAGGGAGAAGGGAGATAAACTGGTGTGTAAAAGAAGGGTAAGAAATGAGCTAGAGTGGGGAAAGTATGGGGAAAGAAAGATAAGGAAAAATATATATAAGTAGGGGTTAGAGGAATGCTAGAAGAGGGAGGTAGTTTGGCTGCTGGCTGACCTGACTGGGGTCTTGCCTAACCTAGCAGTATATTTAAAACATGTTATGGATACAGTCTTTCAAGTAGCAGAGGCACCACATACTTTCACTGTCTTTTTCAGGGATGTCACACGGGGAGCTGGTAGTGAAATACTTTGCACAGGATTAATTCCTTGGGCAACAGGCAGAGTACATTCAGTTGGTCAGGCGCAGGGACGTGCAGGAACACAAAGGCTGGTACATAAGGAGAGAGAGAAACAGGTAGTGAGGCAAACAGTACAGTAGCAAGACAGCATAATCAAAACAAAAAGTTTACACAGTCTCAGTAACATGTATGAACTCAGCAGGAAAAAAACACAGTATACTGTTTGTGCAACAGGACTTGTATTGATGCAACTTTTAGCAGGTATTTGTAAGAAATTACAAAGCAATCAATACGGTAACGTACAGTTAATTCCAGTTCTTTACATGTCCTGTACTGGTTCTTAAAAAGGGTGCAGCAGGGTGGAGATAAGCAATGGGGAAGTTAGTAGACAGAGCACTAGTAGACCAAACTACTGAGCTAACATTATATTGATACACAGCTCAGTAAACAGCTATTACAATGCACTGAATAATTACTTTAGTTGAATATTTATCACAGGTGGGAAGAAAATCCAACAGTCGGCCATGAACTAATAATCTGACATTGACCTATGAATGACTCACTGAGAGGTTAAAGCTATAACAAGGAACATATGCTGCTGGTCTTTAAAGTGTAATATAAGCTTTTTTCTGGGATTAAATTCAACTACTTGTAATGTATAATAAGACAGGGATAGTTTGGCTAATTTAGCCACTATAGTGGGAGTAAAGAAGACACACAGTGTTATGTGGAAAGCTAGTTAAGTTCTGGTCATAGGATAAGGTAGTACCAATGGTATTTCTCGTCTCTGTAGCAGTGGGAACTGTATGAAACAGTCCCTCGTGCACTATGTTGTTTGGAGCTAGCATATGTAACAAAAATGCAGTCAACAGAAAGATTATCTATCTAATTAGACGATAGAAAAAAGTCAAAGTAGTGAGTTAGGAGCTTTCTTATACCCAAGACTGTTTTAACAGCTCCACAGCAGAGGAGTCGCTAGTTAAGTTGCCACATGCACAACGTTAGGTTTAGCGTTCGCGGCAAAAAGAAATAATGTATTCAGGTCAATCACTTAATAAAGACACTAAACAAACATTAGGAATTCAAGAAATCCGTTAGAATGGATCCATTTAAATCCCTCAACTATCCAAATAAATTAGCAAGACTCTCCTGATATTCAATGGTGTAGTTGCTGATCGGAGGTGACATCTGTCTTGCTTTCTGAGGTGTGAGAGACTCAGTTCTGTTTGCCCTCCTATTTCTTAGCAAAACCAGTGTCCCTACAAACACCCATACTAGGGGCCTAAATCTACACTAACAAGTAAACTTGACTTACTGGAGTGTGCGTGTGTGTGTGTGTGTGTGTGTGTGTGTGTGTGTGTGTGTGTGTGTGTGTGTGTGTGTGTGTGTGTGTGTGTGTGTGTGCGTGCGTGTGTGAATGTATTTCCAGCCTATGAAATAACTTACTACTATATGTCAAGCAAATAATATTTTGTCTACTTTTAAGTCTAGTCTTGATGACTTCATAGGTAGACACAAGTTTAAACCAGGGTTATTATATATGACCCTGTTCGATTTGGGATGGCCATCCTTGATCTGACAGAAACTTTTAATTGTCAGATGTCAGAAATGGCTAGTTTAATGTAAGCACTATGGTATTAAAAATACATAAATAAAATAGCTCATCAACTCTGAGCAGCAAATCATTTAAGACAGCTGTAGACTGGTCTGTGTGTCCATCGTAAATCCAATGGCTAGAAACGTTTCTCAGCAGTTTGTGCTCAGGCTCCTACTCGAATGTTTATCAACAAAAACAAACTCTATGGCATATGGTATCCCAAAGATATAATACTGTAGAAATCTAAAAAGGATCATTCCATTCTTAGATAATATGCAAAAATTAGCATATGTTTTACGCATATAGATTCATAGATTCAAAAAATTCCCAAAAGAATAACAATGTCCTGTATCCAACTAGGACATTGAGGGCCAGGCATTTATAAACTACCTCTATCCATAAGAGACATGGCTGCCAGGTCTGATGTAAATTTCCTATTCCTCATCTACTTGTCTAGGTTGTGTTTAAATTGGGTAATAGACAAACTCAGCTTCACATGGATGGGCAGCCTGTTCCATAGGAGGGGAAGTCTTTGAGACCCATATCTGTCTCTCCAGCATGTCCTGTTTAAGTCACAGGCAAAATTCATGTCCTTAGATTTTGCAATTCTGGTACTCTTTGAGTTATATATATATGTAGGAGATTCATAATGGTAGAGTTTCCGATTGTCTTGTAAGCCAGGCATAGATCACCCCTCATCAATCTATTGGAGACTGAGTAGATGAAAAAGGCTTTAAGGCACTCTGTATGAGGCAGGTTTGTTATGCCATGTATTCTTTTTGTAAGGAACCTCTGAGGTTGCTCTGGTTGCTGCATATGCCTGGTCACGATTCATAAGTGTGGGATTTGTGGATGCCTGATGCCTTGTATGCCAGGTATAGATCACCCCTCTATACGAGACTGAGTTGAGGAAAAGGGCTTTAAGGTGCTCTGTGTAAGGCAGGTTTGTTACGCCTTGTATTCTTTTTGTCAGGAACCTCTGAGGTTGCTCTGGTTGTTGCATATGCTTGATCCAGTACATACCAAAGGGAGTATTGTACTCTGATTGGTCTGATAAGGACAGAGTACAATGGAATAATGCCCTCTTTGGACCAAGATGCCATGCCCTTACTTATAAGTTGTGCAACATAAAAGGATTTCCTCAGCACTGTGTCCATGTGGTGGTCGAAGGTAAGGCTGCTGTCTTTGTGTGTACCCAGATTCCTGACTACTGGGTCGATTCTTAGGGATGTATTATCAACATGGTAATTAGTTGGGATAGTTAACTTCCCAAAGGGTACAATTATGTATTTCTCAGCATTAAGTTTAAGACCATGGCTTTGGCACCATTTGTTATTCAGAGGTAGACCTTCTTGAAGAAAGCTAGTGTCTGCAGGGGGAATTGATGATAACTCCCAGCTTGCAATCAGCTGCAAATTTCATCAGCCATAAACCATCAGTATTCCCTTCCACTTCAGAGAAATAGGTGCTAAAAAGGAGTGGGCCCAGTACTGAGCTAGTGACTGGCATCTTGGTGGAGGTGGCCTCACCTATTTTGACCTTATGAGTCTTATAGGTGAACCAGTTGTCTATCCAGCAGGTGATAAAAGGGGTTTATACCTAAATTAGTGAGCTTGTCTATAATGCCTGAGTGGGGTATTGTATTAAAAGCCTTGGCCAGGTCAAGGTAAGCTGTGTGTACAGTCTTGCCCTCATTCATTGATTTTATGACCTTCTCAAAGAGGTCTATCACATTTAATACACATGACCTTCTTTTAACAAAGCCAAACTGTGATGGGTCCAGTGTTTGCAGGTTGCCTGTGTCCTCATTTATCATGGCCGTGATAATTCTTTCCATGGCCTTACATATGAAGCTGGTCAGACTTATGGGCCTGTAGTTACCTGCATCAGTCATTGGACCTACTTTGTGAAGGGGAGAAACTGTAGCCATCTTCCATTCCTTGGGAACAAAACCCGATTGTAGGCTCCAGTTCAAAAGTGATTCAAGTGGGCCAGAGAGGTCATGTTTCATGCTATTTAGTACATCCCAGGATATTGTCAGGGCCCATCAGTGCAGTGTGTTTGGCCTTGGAAAGTACATTGATGACCTGTTCCCTAGTGATGGTTGGGGAGATTGTGGTATGTGGTATTTCCTTTGAACTATTGAGGCAGTGGAGAAATTTGAGCTGAACCTGTCAGCTAAAAGGTTGGCAATGGCCTCCAGTTCAGTGTAGGTGATGCCATTTATAATAAGTTCTGCACATTGTTGTGCATTTCCCCTGAGGTTATGGACATAGCCGTAGAAAGCTTTGTAGTTGTCCTTTGCCTGAGAAGCTATTTTTCTTCAAATTTAACCTTTGAATTATTAATTAACGCTATTATCTGCTTCTTTAGATTGGTTGGGGGTGGGTTAGCATGTTGAGCTTTGTTCCTCCTAAGTTGGCTCAAATTTTTTTGTTTTGTTTTAATTGGGTGGCACAATGGCACAGTGGATAGAGGTCCTCCAGTCTGATTCTCAGCAGAGGTGCCTCTTGTGTGGAATCTACCTGTCCTACTTGTATTCATGACATGCAGTAGGGTGATTGGACAGTCTAAATTGGACATAGGTATGAGTTTGCATGAAAGTGTTTGGTGTGGAAGAACTACCACAGCAGGGCTAGCCACCCAGTGGTGTAAACCTTGAGTTTCGATGATTGTCACCGTACAAGTGATGCCTGACCCTATGTGCAAAAATGGTAAAAGGGGTCATGGATGGATAGATCGGTATGTGGATGGATGGATGGATGGATGGATGGATGGATGGATGGATGGGTGGGTGGATGGGTGGGTGGATAGAGAGATGGATGGATGGAGGCATGGATGGATGGATGGATGGATGGATGGATGGATGGATGGATGGATGGAGGGATGGAGGGATGGGTGGGTGGATGGAGGGAGGGAGGGATGGATGGAGGGATGGGTGGGTGGATGGAGGGAGGGATGGATGTTGGGATGGAGGCATGGATGGATGGATGGATGGATGGGTGGATGAAAGGATGGATGAATGGATGGATGGGTGGGTATAACCAATTGATATTGTGATTCCACAGGCATGGGTTGTCTTTTGAGTTTGTCTTATTTTTAATACAAGTGGGCACAGCTCGGTTTACAGAGCTATCAATGTGCTGTACAGAGATATTGTAACTAGCTTAGAATATGCTATGGTGTTTACTGGGTTTAGGGGTGCTTGGAATTTAGCCAAGGTCTCAATTAGTTCAGTGAGGTTAGCTTTGGAATAGTTCTTAAAGGTTTTTGGTTTTACTCTGTCTCCAGATTTAATTTTTATTTCAAGTAATACTGCCTTATGGTAATATTTGATGAGCAAGGACATTACATTGGGAGAAGGAACATCACTCCTCAATGTTCCCATGTACAAAGTCAAGGATGTTTGCACCTCTGGTATGATAATGGACCAACTGTTCCAAGACACCTATATTAACAAAGTTTAGGAATCACTGGGCTTGTGCATTAGAAGTGTTGTAGGATTTCCAATCTATACAGAGGTAGTTGAGATCCCCCATGAATATCATACTGGGTTGAATGATAGGGACTCTAGTACACTGAGACAGGTATTGTGGGTTTTCTGGGACATGGAGGGTGAGCTAGAGGTTGCAAGGATATGGTACAAGACCCAGTTTATGGTGAGTTGCACATGTACCAGTGTGCTATACACTTTAACTAGTCTGATGCATGTTTTTTTAATATAGAATGAGACTCCCCCACCTTTAGCTTTCTCTTGTGCAATAGCTGGTCTATAGGTGTGAAAGACATTATAACCTTGCATTGTTGGAGTATTCTCCATGACTTTAAACCATGTCTCCATTACTACACATACATCTACACTCTCCAGGGTGAGAAAGGCTTGCTGGGAGTGAAGTGTCTTGTTAAGACTTCTAGAATTGTGCAGTACCACCTTCAGATATTCCTTTATCAGTTCAGTTAAGTCAGGAGTTTTATCAGTTTGGCATTGCCTAAAAAAGGCACCATGGGAGTGGAAAAGGTCTTTGCTGCATCCAAAAGCCTAGAGGGAATAAATGCAGACCATTTCTGGCAAAGCAGTGTGGCCTGTCAACCATGTCCTCCCAGGCCACCATACATTGTACCCCTTGGACAAACACCAGAAGCTCTGTCAACCATGTCCTCCCAGGCCACCATACATTGTACCCCTTGGACAAACACCAGAAGCTCTGTCAACCATGTCCTCCCAGGCCACCATACATTGTACCCCTTGGACAAACACCAGAGGCTCTGTCAACCATGTCCTCCCAGGCCACCATACATTGTACCCCTTGGACAAACACCAGAAGCTCTGTCAACCATGTCCTCCCAGGCCACCATACATTGTACCCCTTGGACAAACACCAGAAGCTCTGTCAACCATGTCCTCCCAGGCCACCATACATTGTACCCCTTGGACAAACACCAGAAGCTCTGTCAACCATGTCCTCCCAGGCCACCATACATTGTACCCCTTGGACAAACACCAGAAGCTCTGTCAACCATGTCCTCCCAGGCCACCATACATTGTACCCCTTGGACAAACACCAGAAGCTCTGTCAACCATGTCCTCCCAGGCCACCATACATTGTACCCCTTGGACAAACACCAGAAGCTCTGTCAACCATGTCCTCCCAGGCCACCATACATTGTACCCCTTGGACAAACACCAGAAGCTCTGTCAACCATGTCCTCCCAGGCCACCATACATTGTACCCCTTGGACAAACACCAGAAGCTCTGTCAACCATGTCCTCCCAGGCCACCATACATTGTACCCCTTGGACAAACACCAGAAGCTAAGCCAGTTGTTAAAATCAATCATTTTCTGTTGGTAATGTGGCATCATCCTTGGAGAAGGTAGGATGCTGCTCAGTGCTAGGCTCATACCTGCTGGTATCTTGGCATCATCCTTGGAGAAGGTAGTGTGGTGCTCAGTGCTGGGCTTGTACCTGTTGGTATTGTGACATCATCTTTGGAGGAGGTAGTGTGCTGCTTAGTGCTAGGCTCATACCTGTTGATATTGTGACATCATCCTTGGAGAAGGTAGTGTGCTGCTCAGTGCTAGGCTCATACCTGCCTGAAACACATAATAAGTGAGCTTGATCATGTCTTGGTTCATCTAGTCAAGGGAGGTACATCTCAGGTCATTAACACCAACATGGACTATGACAGAATCATACTGGTACCTGTGTTTTAATGACCTGAGTGCCAATGTGACTTGACAGATCCTAGCCCAGGAAAGGCAGATAACCATGACTCTCGCCTTACTTGCTCTAGTGAGGAGAACATTGGTGTGCATCATTATAGAATTCCAATGACCAGGACATTTGGCTGTGCGCTGGTTTGCCTTAAGTGCTTAGCAGTGGAGGCATTGGATACAGTGTTGTTATATGTAGCTGTAGGTGGTGCTTTACTGGAGTGTTCACATGATGGCTGAGGACCTATTTTTGATTGTACCTTGCAGGAGGTCTTAGTGTTTTAGGAAGGTTACCTGTAAGTGCCTCAGGATAAGTAGTTTTATGTGAAGGGTCTTTACCCTGTGCAGTAGGTGTGGTGCAAGTGTCACTAACAATGTCTATAGGATTAGTTTTAGTTGTATGAGACAGTTTGGCCTCCATTGTTAAAGTGTATTTGCACTTCTTGCATACTTTATCTATTTTCAGTGTACATGAGGCAATTGCTTCAATGCTTCAGAATACCCATCTGAACCAGACTGGCCACAGGGAGTTTCAAGAAGTGCATCTCCATGGCTATGGCTCTACTAAGGAGGAGTCAGGGGAATTAAATCAATGACATAAGGATCTTGATGAGCAACACTAAGCTGTGCACAAACTAGATGCTCTAGTAGTTAAAAAATGTGTCTGGACAGTAATGGTATTTTAAAGGAAACTTACACTATGAGAGATCAGCATCCACACAGATTACAAGGCAGAATTACGCTGCAAGATATCGGCATCTGTACAAATCACTGTTAGGCGCTTATGTGCAGAGAGCAGCAGTTCTCACTAAAGACTGTAAAAAAGGTTAAAAAGTTCAGATATTCAACACAGAAACACTCAGTTAATGCAGCTGTGACAAAACAATGTGAAAAGCAAGTGCCAAAACAGTGGATACAGTAATGTCTTATCGTAGGCTATGAGCCAAGTGTTGTGTAACTGCGACACTTAAATAGCAGAGTAAATTCATAAAAAACACAAACAAGGCCCTGTGGCCAATCAAACAGCACACCTTTCTTTCCTTTGCACAATCCCTGGGCTAAAAAAATACTTGGGTCCCCTCTACTCTCACTAAAGGGGAACCAAGAAAGTTCTAACTAAAGACTCTAAAACTGGTAAAAAAAAAGTACAGATATTCAAAACAGAATCTCTCAGTTACTACAGTTTTGATAAAAACACAATGATTAACAGATCTAGGTCTAAATATTAATTTTGGGAAAAAGACTATAATATTCACAATGAAAGAGTAAATATCTGTAACACCTAAGGACGTATATTCAGTATAAACATAAATAAACCCATTTCCAAAACACAAGCAAGTTTATCAATATGTCCTAGAAGCTATAACATCCAAATAAAAGAAGCCAGGTCAGCTCTGGAAAAAGGACTTATTTCTCCTACCCTAGAATGTGTCATATCTTTATTGGTGCTCAATCACAGAATAAATGATACCCCTAAATATGAGCAAATACCTATTCATACCTTACATCTCCTGACTCTC
Source organism: Protopterus annectens (assembly GCF_019279795.1). Classification (NCBI taxonomy): domain Eukaryota; kingdom Metazoa; phylum Chordata; order Ceratodontiformes; family Protopteridae; genus Protopterus; species Protopterus annectens. Next base: position 771,281,130 of record NC_056751.1, read on the forward strand.
CCTTCTTCAGTCACTTCCTTACTTCTATCAATTTCTCCCCCTGGTTTTCTCTCTATAAATAACATAATCCTGCTTTTTTCTGACTTCATTATTACAATTCCTGTTTGTAATTATATTAACTTACCTTTAATTTCTCTATAAACTGGATACAATTTCTCTAACTATTAAATCATTGTTATATAATTGGTATCTATTTTAACCAATGTTTTCATATTATGCCTAATTTGGTATAACTATTTTAACTGTAGTTTTTTTGTATTATTTTTACAGACTGTAAACTCATTGTTCATAAAATGTTTTGTAATGCTTTGGAGCATTTCTCCCTGGGCCTCTCCTGAAAATGGGCTCCTACCCAGTCAGACTTTTGCAGTAATGAAAGGCCAATAATTAAATTAATAAAACTGCCAGCACATCTTGGAACTTTTTAAGCAAACATAAAAAATAAGTAATAAAATACTGTAGTTTGTCATTGATGTTTTTTCATGAACGCAGCATTCCCATCTGGAAACAAACTGATTTCTAGCCCTGTCTAAATTGTAAAATATGAGTCATATACAACTGCAAATCTCTGCATAGCTCCTTAAAACTAAAAAACGTCAACAAGATCATTCATGTCCGGTAGTCACTTTCTGCAATTTTATAGCCCATATTGTTACATAACAAGCTTTCCTGACACCAGCCTTTATTTGTAAATTGTTTGTCCAGATGAACAAACCAGAAAACATGCTGTATTTTAACCTTTTGTGTTGTTATGTGAAATGCCTTAATATTCAGTAAAGGTTTACAGGAATTTGTCAGTAAAACTTATTTTACATCCCTGGCATTTTTCGAAAACAAATCCTTTCTCTGTAATTTAAAATGAGCTTTAGACGTGACTATATTCTTGCCTGAATGGCAAGAAAACAATCTGTTGTACTTCCCTTCTACATGCAGTTTAAGGGAGTGTGTGTGTGTGTGTGTGTGTGTGTGTGTGTGTGTGTGTGTGTGTGTGTGTGTGTGTGTGTGTGTGTGTGTGTGTGCGTGTGTGTGTGTGTGTGTGTGTGTATGTCCAACAGTGTGTGTGTGTGTGTGTGTGTGTGTGTGTGTGTGTGTGTGTGTGTGTGTGTGTGTGTGTGTGTGTGTGTGTGTGCGTGCATGGTGTCGTTTATGCACAAACATGATTTGTTTTTCTTGCAGAACGGTCTACACTATTCCTCTCAAACTGTTATTGCAACAAATCTGGACAAAGCCTAAAATAATGGGGGACAGAGGCCCAAAAATAGGGATAGATTTTAAGTATTGCTCTTATAAACTTAGAAAGTTCCTAGAACACTTTAGATTTATGTTAGCATACATTTTCTGAAGGATGTGAAGTCTGGCATTCAAATGCATGTCATTATTTAGTGACTTCAGTCCTCAGTGATTTGACAGAAATCTAGAATTTTATGAGGAACAGACTAAAAATATGACGCAAAAATCTGGACATTCTGTGAAAATCTAGACAGTTAAGATATATGTTTGCTTGCAATATGGTATACATTTAAATGCCACGTTACACTAATACTCATGTTAAAAGATTATTTTTGTTTACCTCATAATCTTCTAATCGTTGTTTACTTTGCATATATGCAAGCTGCAGGTTTTAAATTCTGCTGATTGTAGTGACTGAATGCATTACTACTACTGGATTCAGTAAATGAATAGAATTTCTGTGAAATGGAAGCCCATTTAGGAAAAGACATACATGCAACAATGCTGTTTGGTATCTTTAAATTTACCAGCACTTTTACAGAGCAAGAAAATAGCAGATAATCACCATCGCTATCCTTTCAAGAAGAAAATGATGTTTATTAAATGCAATTCCAGATTGTACTGCCATACAACCTGAACTGAACCATTTACACTGTTATACATTGTTTTCCTTCTTTTTTTAATTTCTCCAAGTCTTTTGGGTTTCTAATACCATGACGGGAATGGACCCCATTCCTAAGTCAAAGTATGATTAAAGTTCATGAAATTAGTATTGTTTCACTCTTTGATGTTAGCAAGAAGTATTCTTTGTAGCACCTGCAATGTGCCCAGCAGTGACTGCTTCTGCAATTCATACAAAGTTACATGGATTGGTAGCATATCTAAATATGATTGTAGATTCTTTTTTCTAAGACCCGTTGCTCTTACTACTATTGGAAATGTCTAGGTATCTTTCTTCCACATTGCTATCGTTTCTGCCTACAAATCCTGGTACTTTGTCACATTGTGTCTCTTTGTACATAAGATACTGTAGTCACTTGGTATAGCAATTTCAATGACCAATGCTACTTTTGTCTTCTTTTCATAGACCACTATATCTGGTTTTCTCGCATCTATCATTTGAACTGCTGGTAATGGGTGATCCCATGTGATGTAAACGTCATCATTTTCTATGATGCTTTGTGGCTCATGTTTCCAGTGGTTTTCAGCCACTTCAATATCATAATGTTTGCACAATCCTCAGTGCAACAGTCTCGCCACATTATTACACCTTTCAGTATACAGTCCTTCTGCCATTAGTATGTCACAACCAGCAACAAGATGTGTGACTGTTTCAAATTCTGTTTCACAAAACGTACATTTGTCTGTTTTACCTACATTTTTAATGGACTTTGTAAACCAATGTGCACGTAGTCCGCTATCTTGGGCCACCAATATCAACCTTTCATCTTTTGGTTTAAATTCACCTCTCCTTAACCATTCCTGTGTTTGATACTGATCAACATGAGGTTGTTCCCAGAGTTTTCTATACTAGCAAATATATTTATGCATTTTCCGCATTTCTTGGCTTCTCATCTGGTCCTTCACCTTATATTCTTTCTTTCGTTTTTTTGGCACATTCAGTTGCTGCCTGGTTTTTATGTACTAGTGGTTTGATTTCCATTCCTGCTTGACGCTGATATGCTTCTGCTAGGTTAAGCAGGGAAGTCATCTTGGATTTATTATCCTCATGTTTCAAAACTTTCACTACATTTTGGTCTCATGAGGTCAGGAGAATGTGTGAAGTCCCACGATTGCAGAGCTATACATGTAATCAATTTCAAGGAGGCCCATACCTCCTTCGGAATGGGGAATATATAATCTTAGTACACACTGACTTTTATAAATCATTTGATGAGCATGAAGCATCTTTCTTGTTTTCCTATCTAATCTATCCAACACCTTTTGGGGCCAGTCAGTAACTCCAAAACTGTAAGTTAGGACAGGAAGAGCAAATTGGTATACAGACTGGACTTTTTCCTAGATGAAGTGCTGTTTTCAGTATTAATTAAATCTTCTAAAATATTCCTTATTAAGTTTTACTCACATTTGTTCATGTTTTATTGTTGCTCTTTCATCAATTTCCAGATATTTATACACTCCCTCTTGCTCAATTCTTTTATATCCCTTTCTTGTCCCAAACTGATGTTTTCTTGGTGCTGCAGTTTTCCTGCCTTAAATGTTGCTTTTGCACATTTATCAAGACCAAATGACATTCTTGTATCATCTGAAAAAGTTTTGACCACTTACATTTGTGCTTTCAGTTTCTCATCGGATGAAATATACAGTTTTAAATCATCTACAAAAAGAAGATGAGAGGTCTTTATACTTTGTTGTTTTCTGGGAGCCAACTTGCAGCCATGACCTAATCTATTAAGTATCCAACAAGAACAAAGACGACGGTAGAGTAATGGTAGATAATCCAAGTACAAATGAAGACAAACCAGTACAAACATATAAAATTTAATGGAAGTAACAAAAAGTAAAGCTTTCAGGTAAAACAACCCTTTTTCAATGCAATATAAAAACAAACTGCATAATGCACTCTTATATCTAGTGCTTAACCATCAATCAACAAACCTTCAATAAGATACAGCCACATCATAACTAATTAACAACTTAAAAAAATCCTACTAATCCTAGATAAAAGCTATAACATCCTGTCTTTTAAAACAGGCTTTAATGTAACCATTTTATTTATACCAGGATATATATCAGATTTTAAAAGGGTAATCCACTCATATTCCTTGAGTTCCAGTTTATTAATATCACTGCCCCGTTATAGTTTTTTAACTGTTTGTTTGTGTCTTTCGGCTTTTCCCAGTTAGGGGTCGCCACAGCAGAACTCCGGTCCGCTAATGATTGGCAGTAGATTTTATGTGCTGGCTTGCCGGGCCTAACGCGCAACCTTCAACGAAGGAACGCCCATTCATGCATGTCACCACACAGAAGACGCTCTAACTGAGAATCGAACGGGCAACGTCTAACTGTGAGGTGACAATGCTATCGCAGCACCACCACCACAGTACATAGTTTTTTTAACTGTATAAGAGTGTATTATGCAGTTTGTTTTTATATTGCATTGAAAAAGGGTTGTTTTACCTGAAAGCTTTGCTTTTTGTTACTTCCATTAAATTTTATACATTTGTACTGGTTTGTCTTCATTTCTAATCTATTAAGTAGGCAGCTTAATGGGTTAAGGGCAAGGCAAAAAAGGAGAGGTGACAGAGAGTCTCCTTGAATATAGCCCTTTGAATTTTTAACCTTGTAATAATAATTTGTCCTTTATTATGGCTTAATTACAATGTGGTTTACCACTGTTTCATGGTCGCTGTAAAGTAATTGATCAGTGTAGGGTGTATCCTATATATTTTTAAGCACTCTTTTATCCATGAATGTGGGATACTATCAAATGCTTTTGTAGTCTATCCATGCCACACATAGATTCTTCCCCTTTTTACAGTTCTCCACTATGACGTTACTTAACAACAAATGATCCCTTGTTCCATAGGACTTTTTTTATTCTCCTTTTGTTCTATTGCCATAATTGAATTTTCTTCTAGGTGACTATAAAGTGTCAGCATCGATACCAGTGTATATTTTATATGTTATTGGAAGGCAAGTTACGGGTCTACAGTTTTTAGGATAGCTTCACTCTTAAGTAGGCGAATTATATTTCCTGTTGTTAACCAAGTTGGTGTCTGTTCTGGGTGCGCATATAACTAGTTCTTACTCATAGCTAAATCTTTGTACAAAGATGTTAATACTTTTAGCCAGAAGTTAGGTACTGCATCTGGGCCTGAGGTTTTCCAGTTATGAACTTTTCTTAACTTTGTTTCACTCTCTCTGCCTGTTATTTCATCCCATTTCATATCAAATACATTTGAACTTCTTATTCTTTCTTTTATTTCTTCTATCCATTTATTATCTTTTTCTCTCTGTATAGGTAAGTAAGTGGAAGCCACGGTGGTGCAGCAGTAGCGTTGTCGCCTCACAGCAAGAGGTACTCCCGTTCGATTCTCGGCTGGAGCACCTTCTGTGTGGAGTCTGCATGCCCTCTCCGCGGTCGAGTGGTGTTCGAAAGACATGTGTGAATGGGCGTGCCTTTGTTGAAGGTTGGGCATTGGGCTGGCACCTCGGCACCGTAAAAATCGACTGCCAATCATTAGCGGACCGGAGTTCCACTGTGGCGACCCCTAAACAGGAAAAGCCAAGAGAAAAACAACAACACAGGTAAGTAAGTAGAAATGGAAATACCATTTAGATATACACACATTAAAATATTGCACATTCCAAATTCATGGAAGCCATAAAATTTTGTATTGCATCAGTAGGCCAGATTACTAAATAGTGTAATGCATTCCTAAATGCAAGGAAGAATCCTTAGTGAGAATGCTACTTAATAACTATGTAGGTGTTTAGATATCTGGTATGCAAAGATGCTGTTTGCTATCAAAATGTCAACAATGTTTCAACAAGAGATTACTTACATGGATGAAAATGTCATAAAATGACAACATCATACAGACACATGTACCACACATTCAAAATACCAACTGTTCGATGTCGATATTGTTGACAATTTCGAAATGTACATTGACTTCTGGTGAATTTCTACTTTCGTTTTGCAGGGGGCAAGCCACCCTGCACACTCCCTGTTATTATATATTAGAACTCCGAGATCATACTACAGTGAGGAATAGTGCAAAGTTCCCGATCCCCACTGTAGTGCGATCTCCAATCAAAATGTTGATCTCACAACACCAGATGCACACTAGCTTTTGCTCTTGCAGGCGCGGCATATTTCAAATCACCAGTATGATAACTTTGAAAAGTGCCTTTGGGTAATCAAAGTTAACATAATGGCATTTGAGATTTTGATTGTAAACCCAAAGATGCTTGTTTCAGAGTGTACTGAAGGATAACAACTTTAGATTTAGCCACTCTGTAGACAGTTCAGTTTGATAGTCTTCCTTAAGAAGATTATGCAAGTCTAATACAGTGTGTGTGTGTGTGTGTGTGTGTGTGTGTGTGTGTGTGTGTGTATGTTCATAGGTTCATAGGCAAGCAGTAGACTAGCTGCCCTTGTGGGTTATTCTAAGCCTAGCTAATTTCCCTTCCAAAGGTGAGAATCAAACCTTGCAGCTTGGGTCTATGAGGTAAACACATTAACTGTTACTCCAACCCCTAACCAAACATAGGTCCATGGCTAAATACTAGGCTGGCTGCCTTTCCAGGCCATTTTAAGCCTAGCCAATTTCCCAAAGGTGAGAATCAAACCCCATTACTTTGTATCTGTAAGGTAAATACCTTAGCCATTATGCTAACCCTCACCCCAATGTGTGCGTGTGTGTGTGTGTATGTGTGTGTGTGTGTGTGTGTGTGTGTGTGTGTGTGTGAGGTGATATGGTTCTCATGACTGGCCAGTTAGGGAAGTAGTCTTAGGGTTTAATGTAGATGTCCACACTGTTAAGGTCCTCAGTGATAGCTGCTGCAGGGGAAACATGGACATCATGTATTTCTCCTGACTTGGAGACAACAAGGGTCCACATGGGAACACAAATGAACCTCAGGCAAGGGGTGTAAATTCAGACCCTCAGGCCAGGGGCACATATTCCTCCATGATTGTCTGAATTATACCCCACCCTCTAGATTGTTTCTTTATCAGGTGCAGACAAGTTCCCTACATTTGAAAATGAATGGGTTTGAGACCTAAGGGCCGTGAGCTTAGTTGTTTCTGAACAAGGAGAAACAATATAGGAAAGAATTGCAGCCAAAAAGAATACTACAAGTACAGGAGTATTGTTTACTGGGGTAAGCAAGATTTCTGATCAAGCTAGGACAGTAGTTATTAAAGCTTATGTTGCTATTATTTAATAAGACAGTGCTTTAAGAAAATAACCCATACACACACACACACACACACACACACACACACACTGTATACACACACACACTCTCACACAAACACACACACACACACACACACACACACACACACACACACACACACACACACACACAATATATCCTGAAGGCTACTTTCACTGGCCTGAGACTATAATGCCCATGCTTCCTGGTGTGCCTTTTTGTACAACCCCCTGCTTGTACAGCAGCAGATGAATGTCAGAAACCAATCTCACCCTCCCACAGGATGGGTTAACCAATGCAAGCCAGTTATTCCTTCCCTCCGTCCCCTGCCCAGATCTTTCAGTGTCTGAACTGACCTTCAAACTCAGGCTGTCTGGGTTGCAGTCAGGGCTGTGTCCCACTACACCACATAGCCAGGGCTGTTAGTTTATAATTATCTTTCTGTGTTAGAAACCTTCCATCTTTAATATTATTCAAATAATCCGTTAATGGTTATCTAACCTCCTTAGCTTGAGCATTACCTTTACACTTAACCTACAATAATAAATATTGCAGTACATTATATTCCTGCTATAATGCTGCTGCTAACCACTTCTAATTCCCTTACTAAACTTATTTTTGCAAGCATCTATGACAAACGGGGGGATATGTACTTTAATTCCCATGCCACTGTCATCAATATTAAAGAGGGGACAGAGCCAGACATATGAGTCACAAATCTCACTACTTGTTACTGTTTGATTAAAAGGGCAATTGACCTTAAGGCCCCATCACATCCATATGAGCTTAACAATACATAGTAATAGATCAGAGGTATAATCATTGGCTTCCAGGGTCTTTACCCACCTCAGACTAAACCCAATGTCTTACAATGAAAACTTATACAATAATTAAAACATGACCAGCATTATTTTGGATATGCAGACACACAGACACACACACGCACACACACACACACACACACACACACACACACACACACACACACACACACACACACACACAGACACACACACAAACACTCACACACATACACAAACATACACACCACACACACACACACACACACACACACACACACACACACACACACACACACACACACACACACACACACCCTCACTATCAACATATAATAAAAGCTAATAATGCAAGAACATATATTGCTGTTTACCTTTAAAATAAACCAACCTTTAAATATTCAAAAGATAAGAAATAGCTCTAAGCAGTCATCTTTCAATGATAGGATGTGAAATAACTATGGATACGTGTAAGAATGTATAATCCCTTAAAAATAAATAAATCATCAGCCATTAAATCTTAATAACAAAATTCTTTACCTACGACAAATAAAATACAAATGAAATAAAACATTACACTGTGAAGTAAGTATAAGAATGTAAAATGAAACAAATTAAAAGAGATAATTTTTGGGAAAAGTGCTAGCATCTAAACTAAAAAAAAATTGCTTCTGGATAAAATGTATACTGCCTTTGGCTTCTAACACCAAAACTGAACTTGTATTGTCTTTACAGAGAGTATAGCTTAACCTCTGTCTCCAATATCCTCGAACAATTAAAATCAGTAAATCCAACAGTTTCCGTAATTGTTTATGTTTTGAATATGACTCATTTCCTCCAAATGTAAGTCACCAACTTTCTTGGGTGGCATAAGCCAGGGAACCTTGTTGGCTAGGCTTACTTAGGCCCTTGGGCCAGTAGCCTACCTATGAACCTATGAACCTATGAACAGAATTTCTTGTGGCTTTAGTATAAATTTATAACATGGCTTCATGTTTCCCACAGATACACTGCCGGGGGGAAGTCCCAACAAGACAGTGCCCATATAAGGCATCACTATCATGCCATTATGTGGCCCAGTGCAACAGCTTTCAAGAAGCATTACATTTTGTGACAGTGCACACAGCCAAGAAGCAATTAACATTCCTTCTTAAAATGTAATACATGTTTACAATGGCAAATGCAGTTATTTACCATTTTATACATTTTCTTTCACTTATAACATTTTACTAAAAAGAAAGTACAGTGTGCATTATTTTACTCTATCTTTTAAACAATTATTGTTACATCTCCAATATAGCTAGTACACCTTCATACATTTTCCTTTTGAAAATAAAAAAGTGGTATTTTCCTAATTTATTACATTGTTCCTCACAATCTATAAAACAATTCAAATCTCCTAGAGAAGTCTGCTTTGCAACAACAACTTTTGTGTCAAAACTTTTCTTAGATGGGTTTATAGGTGAATACTAGCTTCATGATCACTATGACCTTTGTAAGCCTAGCCATGCAACCCAAATGTGTCCCACAAGGTATTGTAGCTTAGGCATTTATATAGGTAGTGTACATTAGTTAGAACATGATTTACTGACTGCGTCTGTCCATCAGAGATATAGGCGCCAGACTAGGGGTGAATTTCCAATTTTTCATCCACTGGTCCACATTATTCTTGAGTAGGGCTGGGAGGGACTCTGTTTTATGTGGATATGAAGCCTATTCCAGACAATGGGAATTCTCTGAGATAAATATCTGTCTCTCGAACACATCCTATTTATGTAGCATGAAACAAATTAATCCTTAGATCTAGCTGTTTTGATGCTGTTTGTTTTGCAGATGTGCAAAAAGTCCATCAAAGTAGGATTCAAGAATGTCTTGTGTTCTTGGCATACATCCCCTCTCAGCAATCTGCAAGAGACCAAGTAAAGAGATAAAGCTTTGTGTGTTCTTGGCATACATCCCCTCTCAGCAATCTGCAAGAGACCAAGTAAAGAGATAAAGCTTTGTGTGTTCTTGGCATACATCCCCTCTCAGCAATCTGCAAGAGACCAAGTAAAGAGATAAAGCTTTGTGTGCTCTTGGCATACATCCCCTCTCAGCAATCTGCAAGAGACCAAGTAAAGAGATAAAGCTTTGAGGCAATCTTCATAGGAGGCTGTGTTTATGGCCTTTATTCATTTTGTAAGGAACCTTTGCAGATGTTCCAGTTGTTGCATGAGTCTGCACAGGTGCATATCCAAGGAGGCATTCATTATGCTTAATGGTGTGTCTGATGAGTACCGCTGCCTTCAAGTTTCCTGTGTCTTCGTTGATCATTTCCATGATAATTCATAACATTTCTTTGCTTATAAGACTAGTCAGACTAATGGGTCTGTAGTTTCTGTGATCTGTTGATGGTCCACCCTTATGAAGGTATGACTGTTACAATCCTCCAGTCTCCTGGCTCAAAGTCTTTTCTGAGAATACAGTTAAATAGTGACTCCAGTGGCCTTGATGGGTCATATTTTAGCTATTCAGGAGGCATCCCAGGATATTATGTGGACCCACTTAGGTTGTGTTATTTTTCTTAGTGAGTGCAGCCAGGACCTGTTCCTTATTTATAGCTGAACTGGTTAAGCTTAAAGGTATTTCTTGGAAGATTGCTGAGGGTGAATGGGAGGTAAAGCTGAAGCTGAATATGTCAGCAAACAGATTCACTGCATTGCCTGACTTAATGAATGTGGCACCATTAACCACCAGTTCAACACACTGTTGTTTGCTACCTTTGAGGTTTCTGACATACCTGTAGAAGGTCTTGTCTTGCCTGGGAATATATCTTGACCTCAAAATTGGCTTTATTGGGCTTAAATAGTCCTCTTAGCTGCCTGTTTAGTTTTGCCTGTTTAGTTTTATGAGAACGTTTTTATCTTTATGGGAGTTACACTTCCTGATTTTAGCCATGATTTTTTTCTGTTTTTGCATAACTTGTTTAAATTAGGACCCCACAAAGATTAGTTTGCTTTTAGAGTTAGTTCTGGGCTTGCTTCTGGTAGGTACAGAAGCCATTATGCATGATGTGGCTGTACCGGGTTTCTGTGAACAATTCTGCATAGCAGGTCGGTGTGTCCTGTGTGTTTGGAGGAGCACTGGATTTTGAGAAACCATCACTTAATAAAAGGTAGTTTGCTTTGGAATAGTTCCTAACTGTTATAGGGTTTACTGGGGTTACTGAATTGATTTTTATTATAAAGGAGACAAGTGTGTGATTAGACTTTACTAGGGAACATGACATGGGGGTGCAGCAATCCCCCATATTTCTGAGTACCAGGTCCAGTATGTAAGAACGTCTAGTGAGCGCATGCACTATCTGGTCAAGGGTGCCTGTGTTTACAGTGTCCAAGAATCTCTGAGACCTACAAATGTGAGGCTGTATAGGATTTCCAGTCTATAGAGGGGAAGTTAAAGTCCCCCATGAGTAGGGTGTTTGGTCAAATAGTGAGGGTCTCCAGTAGGTCTAAGTATATAGAGGGGAAGGTAAAAGTCCGCCATGTGTAGGGTGTTTGGTCGAATGGTGGGGGGTCTCCAGTAGGTCTAAGTATGAATTACGGGTTTTCAGGGGCATAGAGGATGACCTATAGCTTACTAGGGTATGGTATGGGGCTTTCTCTATGGTCAATTGCATGTAGAGAAACTCCTGCACATCATACTAACTGACCTAGAGGTGTGGTTGTTATTTATGCAGATTGAGACTTCCCCACCTTTAGTCTCTGTCTGTGTAGCTGATGGTCTAAATGAGTGGAAGGCACTAAAACCTTGCACTGCTGGGATACATTTTGCAGCTTTAAACCATGTCTCAATAACTGCACAGGCATCTGCATTTCCACAATGAGGACAGCCTGGAGGGAACAAGTGCAGAGCGTCTTTGGCAAAGCCATGTGGTTTGTTGACCATGTCCCTCGACACTAACAAATATTGTATCCTCCTAGAATGACACCGGAAACTAAGACAATTATTAAAGTCAATCATCTCTTTTCATATGATGGTGGCATCATCACTGGTGAGGGTAATATGCTGCTCAGTGCTAGATACATAATAGCCTGCAAGATCAGTAATGTCTCTCTTTATGTAGTGCAGGCAGTTACATCTCAGGTCATTTACACCTACATGCACTATGATTGAGTCATGCTGGTACCTGTGGTGAAGTGACTTCAGTGGGTGCATAACTTGGTGGATCCTGGCTGCAGGGATGCAATTAACCATTATCTTCTCCTTCTTCAGCCTGGCGAGTGGGGCATCAGTGAGTCATACAATGGAGTCCCGTCTGCCCACAGTTCTGGGCAGTCTGATTTCCTTATTTCAGTATTGGAGACTCCAATGAGTATGGATGAATGTGAGGTGTTAGGTATTGCTTTTTATGAATGATTCTGAGTGTGTGATTTTGGCAACAAGTTTTATATAATGTGTGCTTGTACAAGAAAGTTGCACCTCCAGTGACATTGGGTATGTAGATCTCTGGCACACTGTACCTGTTTCTTTAAGGAATAAATAGTTATCAGTGTACATGACAATACACTGTCTCAAGATACCTATATCCAGCAAACTTGCTACACAGAAATTGGGATATTGCATGTTGTCATGTCCTATAATTGGTGGGCTACAGGGGTGTGGAATACAAGGGGTTAACACAGGGGTACTAAAGGTGTTTTTTGGGGGGATTAGGGACTAGATTAGGCTATATAGCAGTAAATTTTAATAGCAGTGCTATGCAACATGCAAACATATATATGTTTATATGCATATATGCAGTATATGCAACATACAACATGCAAACATATATATGTTTATATGCAGTATATGCAGTATATGCAACATGCAACATGCAACATGCAGACTAGCTTCTCTAAGCTCATTCATATGCAAGGCAGTTCCTCTGCAATCACCGAGTTACAAGGTACAGTTTTACGGGTATTTTATACAGAAAATTTGCTTTCTAGATGTTTGTGTCTATCCACGGCCCTGCTGACTGCTGATACACAAAGAACAGCTCCACAACGAATTTATAAAGGCACTGAAAATACAAGTAATCTGACTACAGAGCCCTCTGGCCAATAAAACGACTACACTTAGAACCCTTATGTTTATTTCCCAATTAAGATAGATCAAGCAATCACCTACTGCCACTACTTGTATAATCCCAGTCCTCCCGATGTAAAAGGACACAAAAAGATTGCTACAAGTGTAACGCTACAACAATAACCTTAACAACTATCTAGGAAATATGGGTCTATATTACATGATCAAACTTTCAAAAGTTCGACGGTCATATGATCGACACTATATGATCAAATTTTTGAAAGTTCGAACGTTTTAACTGAGATCTCTGTACAGCACAGAATGGGAAGATTTCCCTTTTCTGCACTGTAGTATGATCTTGGAGTTGGTACATTTAAAGAGTGGGCGGTGTGGGGGTGCAGGGATCCTTGCCCCCTGCTTAAAACATTCAGGTAGGTTATTTGTTTAGTTTTTTTTTTATAAAATTTTTGAACTTTTAAAAGTTTGATCATATGGTGTCAACCATATGACAGTGAAACTTTTGAAAGTTCGATTATCTGATATAGAACTAGAAAATACTTATGTGACTTCAAGGCAAAAAAACCTACAGGAAGAACAGTGAGAGGAAATGGATTTTTTCAAGTAAATTAATAGTTCAGTGCACAAATAATTCAAGCAAACAGTAGCAATCCGATTAAATAAATTGAAGAAGACCTGTTTTTGAATCAGAAGTACTTTTAGAACAGCTTAGCCCTTTTATCCAGACATGCATCAAAATAAATAAATGCAGATTACATACACACTCATGCACACAGATGCACACACACACACACACACACACACACACACACACACACACACACACACACACACACACACACACACACACACACACGGGTGTCAGACACCTGATGAAATGGACAGAATGCTGACACTCAAGACATCAAAGTCAAAATGTCGAATGAATAAATGTCTTCACATTCTGGCCATGGTCCAAGAATTACCCTGGGGGGGACTAAACCTATGGCAAGTATTTTTGCAAGGAGGCAAACTCCCCTGCACTGCCTCATACCCCCTGCTAATTATGTATACTAACTCCAAAATCTCACATTCTGCAGGGAAAGGGAATATCCACTTCGCAGAGACTGTCAGTCTTGCACACCTGTCAACACTCAGTCTGATTCAACTAAATGTTATCAATCAAACAAGTGTAATCATTCTCTATATTCAAGATACATACACATGCAAAGCTAATTCATTCATCTGTTATGTTCATAACAAATTTAGGACAGAAATTGGTGTTACAAAGAAGTGAATATAGCAAACATAAATGATCCCAGGAGCCAATGTTATTTAATAAACATGTGACAATGTTCATTAGATGGTGACACGTAGGACATGAATGTATGCCAAGATGAGGGAGATAAAGTAAAGGAATGAGATAGGTTTGATATAATTGTTAAAGTCTTTGCATCAGAAACACAAGGTACAGGGTTTGATTCTGACCTCTGGTTGTTTGCTAGGCTTAAAATGGACCTTCAAGGCAGTTAGCCCGGTATTCACCTGTCTACGTACGAGATAAGAAGAATCACAACAAAATAAACACGTTTATTAAAGCAGAACATTAGTAAAAGGCAAAAAACAGAAACCAAGTAAATTAAAGGCATTCTTGGCGAGAGGTGACTCAGTCCTAACAGGAATCTTAAGGCAGTGAGTTTATGCAAAGACAGACATGATGGCTCGAAGGAATATCATTTTAAGAAAAAGCAGGAGAAAAAGATGGTAATACATGGAAGTAATGGAATCAGACTGTGGAGTAAGAAGAACAGAAGTCAAATGGACCAGATGAATGATCCGAGAATGGAGAAGAGCATTCCAAAGTACACAAGTTAACAACTTGATGGAGATGAAGAGTTATATGCTTTCAGTTTCATAAACCAAAGGGAATGGACAATACCAGTATGGAAAGATGACATGGACAGCCAGGTAACTGGGTGGGAATTTAGGCCATGACAGAAAAGGAGCTCTAAGCACTGAATGCAGATAACATCCCAAAAAACTGAATGTGTTATTTACAAGAATGTTAAGAGGCATGCAGTAGGGCAGACAAATCCTATCACAGAGCTATTTTATGGTGCTTATGAAAGACAGCTTGTTGCCACAATAGTATTACTCCAGCAGATATTACAGAAGTCGTACCCTGGAAATAAAGATCTATACATCTAACCACATTAGTAGAGAAGGCCATGAAAATAATTAAATATTGATTAGATTTTAGAGTGCAGCCATCACTAAGGCATAAACAGGTCTATCAAGGAAAGCTATGTTCTCACTCTGTCCAGTTACAGGATCATAGCCATCCTGTGTCCTCTGTCCAAAGTAATTGAAAAGTGTATGCCATCCCAAGTTAACCATGTTAATAACAACTCATTATTTTCCCTTTCACGTCATGGTCACAGCATCACCACGGCACTCACGTCATGGTCACAGCATCACCACGGCACTCACATCATGGTCGCAGCATCACCACGGCACTCACGTCATGGTCACAGCATCACCACGGCACTCATGTCATGGTCACAGCATCACCACGGCACTCACGTCATGGTCACAGCATCACCACGGCACTCACGTCATGGTCACAGTATCACCACGGCACTCACGTCATGGTCACAGCATCACCACAGCACTCACGTCATGGTCACCGCATCACCACGGCACTCACGCCATGGTTACAGCATCACCACGGCACTCACATCATGGTCACAGCATCACCACAGCACTACTAAGCTTTGTTACAGCAGTAAATCAAAAACAGACACAACAATAACCTTGTGTCTTCCATATTCCTTGATCTGACCAACGCATTCAACATGGTGTCACAACAAAAATTACTATTCAGAATGTCTTCTCCAAACTATGATAAACTCTCACTATCCTGGTTTAACAGTTATCTCTCAAACAGGCATCAAGCTGTAAAGTAGAAAAACAACATCTCTTCCTTTCTTTCAGTAACATTGGGAGTCCATCAAGGGCCTCTGTTAGATCCATCACTTTTTAATATATTCATTAGTGACTTGTTTTTAGTGACCAAACAAGAAAACGTCATCCAATATGAAGATGATTCCACAACCATATGCTCTGCCAAAAACATACTTAAACTACAACAATACGCCTAAGAAACTCTCTCATAGATTGAGACTTGGCTAACTGAGTCATAGCTCCTCCTAAACCACCAAAAATTCAACCTTCTCTTATTCATCCCAAAGCACCTATCTGAAAAAAAAAATCCTTCTCAATTACATCATCAAACAATGCCACAATAAAAACGATAACCCATGTCAAACTACTAGTTGTTATTAATAATGAAAACAAAATACAATCACCACATAAAACAGACCGTAAAGAAAACACATCAAAAATTGGGAGGCCTCTATTTTTCCCAAACCCTACCTAAGACAGCCTGCTAGGGTAAGCATTGTCTCATCTCTTCTCATACCTACTATCTTGTACACAGCCCCTGTACTCTTCAATTTACAAACTAATCAATTACAAAACCAGCTGCCGACCATCATTATAAGAACCAATGACCTGACTAAAACAATAGTGGCTGCAATGAAGGCATTATTTAATGTGCTCACAGCTTGTCACGACACATAAGCTCATACATAACCCAGACAAATTCCCAAACCTAAACAAGATTCTCTACTGTTCCAACGGATGACTGCATTCTTCTGATAAAATGTTGTTAAATGTAACTATATCAAACAATCCTGATGGAGACTTCCTATGCTCCTCCTCTCTCATTCTCTCACTCTTTCTCTAAATCCTGAAATTCTATGCCTCTTTCGCTCTTAAATATTAGAAAACAATAAGTCTTTCAAACTACACTTGGTTAAGCTCTTGTATCTCTCCTGGGATAACATAAACGTTTCCTCTCTCTCAGCCTCTTTCCTGGGCATGTCTACTCTTTGTATTGTCTCTTTTCTCACTAAATGGCTCTCGTAGTCCACTTGCTATTACCACAATATGGTCTACTGCTCCTCATCTTCAAAGAACCTCCTTTGCTTATTGTCAGCCTCACAGTTTACAAGAATTTTTGTAACATAAAACTTTGTAACAAATTTCATATGTCAATCATAAATACTCTGTTTTTATTTTCTTTGTCCTCAGATATAGCACTGTACAACACTTTTACACTGTGTACTATTTCCATATCAGGTTAAACATCTTTATCAAAATACCTAACCTATGCAGTGACCTAAAATGTATTTATGCTTATTGTCTAACATTTATTAAATATTGTTTTACTCTTCACTCATTTTATTGTGGAGATTTTTTTCCTGGGCCTCCACAGAAAAAGGACAGCTTGTCTACCCAGTTGGACCATCCTGGTAAACAAATGCAATGAACAAATAAATTACTTTACACCTACAAGGCTGACCCACTGACTCTTTTATAGTTTTATGACAAGATAAATGTGGACGTGCACAAGAGAGAACAGCTGGTGTCACATAAATGGACTTCACTAAATTGTTCAACTCTGTAACACAAAGAAGAGCGTTACGCAAACTCAAAGAGATAAGGGTATGAAGCAAAATCCTCCTGGGTAGGAAGGCGGTCCAAGGATAGCTTGATGCTAGTTAATATTAATGAGATTCTTTCAGAAAAAGGGGAAAAATCAAGGATTTCCATGGGAGTCATTTCCAGGATGTGTGCTTTTAAATGTTTACAGTCTGCATAATAGTTGTAAAGAATGAAGGATTAAACGTGTTATGAATGACACCATGAAAAGGGCAACTGTTCACAACTTTGCAGTCTAATACTGGACTTAAAAAAGCTATTATTGTAGGACAACAATTGGAAGCAGCGGTCAATATCAGCTGATTTAGTTTTCAGAAGCTCGAAATTCACACGGCCAAGACTATATGATTGAGTTTTTGAAAATCCAAAGCTTTTGAATAGAGATTGTGGTACAGTGTGGGTTAGGAAATTTACCCTTTTCCTCAATGTCCTCAGAGTTGGTATATAATAATTTCCAGGGGGGTATGGGGTGGTGCAGGTGGCCTTGCCTCACTGCAAAAATGTAAAGAAAAAAAGTAGGTTTTGTGTCTTTGTGTATTTTTTTTTTTGTGTTTTCTTTTTTTTTTTTTTTTTGATGTTTGAGTTTTTGTAAAACTCAATCATATGGTCTTGACCGCATGAATTTTGAGTTTCTGAAAACTCAATCATCTGATATAGACCCAGCAGCAGAGGGTCATAACAGAGAATTACTATATGTAGCATTCCAGAGGTAATGTGTCTTGTGGAACTCAGTATAAAATGATAGAAAAATGGAATTTTTGGTGATTGTGAAAGAACATGGTAGGCACGCAGCAGCAGGCATGGCCAGCAGATTGCTGGACTGCATCTGCAAGTACATAAATTAATTGGTCAAATGGGCAATCCTTCTGCTCCATAGATCACTAGTAATGCCTCAGGCTGAATTACTGCATCCTGTTCTGCAAACCATAGAGGAGAGTAAAACAGCATTATTTGAGAAGATTCAGATAAAAGCAAAGAGGAATGGAAGGAAATACATATGAATAGACACTGAAGCTAGGACTGTACTCTATTGTGTAAAGAAAGGATATGGGGAGGTACGACTTAGCTATCCAGCAACATTTTAAGAAATGTCAGATCAGAATTCATTATTGACGTAAGCATGTTACTTCCCTACTACGTGACACTGAGCAAGTCACACAACCAGATAGTGTTTGAAGACTGGTTCTGACAAAGGTCCATGTGGATCAGTACCCTGCCTGTGGTAATAAATACAAATAATTAAACTAATTAATAAATAAATACATATTTTACAGAGAAGGCTTGCACAAATAGAATGGACTGCAATGCATATTGTAGAGTGAATCAAAGGAGGCATTTAGAAAAAGATTCAGGACAGCCAGACAATACATAGAAAAAATGGGAAGGGAATTGTAGTCAGACGATTAGTGTAGACTTTTGGGGCATATTCTGCCAACATCTGTTACACGTGTTTGTTTGTATATCTAAAAGTTAGCTATGCAGGAGTATAAAAGAACTTGTGAGTATGTTATCAATAAATGAATCTGCATATAGGAGATTTAGTGAAAAAAAATCTGATTTAATAGAATCCATTGGCTTAGTTGTTGTTTGTCTTTCGACTTTTTCCCAGTAAGGAGTCGCCACAGCGGAACTCTGGTCCGCTAATGATTGGCAGTAAATTTTTACGAAACACCGAGGTGCCAGCTCAATGCCCAACCTTCAACGAAGGCACGCCCATTTACGCACGCATGTCTTTCGAAAGCTACCAAACCGTGGGGAGGCCATGCAGACTCCACACAGAAGGCACTCCCAAGCCCAGCCGAGAATCTCTTGCTGTGAGGTAACAACGCTACCACCGTACCACTGTGGTATATGGAATCCATTGGCTTAGTAAAGTTTACTTATTGCATTTTGTTGACCAAACAATAACCCATTGATCTAGAGTCCCCTCTTACTGATAACTATGATAAGAGGAGGAGAAGTGTCACATGTCAAATATAAACCTACCTGATATAAAATACAGATCAATCTTATATATGACATAATAAACAAACCTGAAAAGCATTGCTAAAAGAATGGCAAAAGCAAAAAATATTCTCAAAAAAAATGATATAGACAAGGAGATGTATACACAGAAACAGTGACACCTAAACATACAGTGACTAACAAACAGTGACACCCAAACCCTGTAGCAGTGAAAATGTCTGAAATTTCACGTCAAAACAGAGTAGAACAAATCTTGAAATAGCATGCATGAATAATATCAGAGCTATGATATCTGCGATTTGCATTTTGTTGAATTTGGCTGTTTTATTCTATCAGTTCAATGCTTTACCAAAATCTTTCTATTACAAACAGTAGAACTGTGGAGCAATAGGGGTATGGACATTTCACTCTAGCCTACTTGCTCTGTGATCTCACAGTTAGTAAATTTAGAGTTGTTGGGATATGGGTGGTACAGGGGTATTTATTTGTATTTTTCACCTATTAGAATGATTTGGGTTATTGCCATACACCCATGTAACCTACACCACTGCATGCCAGGCAAAAGAGGAGAGTCAACACTGTCACAGTCAAGAGAAGATATGGCAATACATATAATACAGCAAAGGAATACAGCAAAGGAATATCAATGCACGTGATATGCACACGTGCATAAAAGAAAGTTTGCTGCTGTAAAAAGCTGTGCACTGCTGAAAATTACCAATTTTTTGCAGACCAAATGAAATCTGATTCATTGGATTTAATTATAATCGGCTAGTAATTGTAAAGAACGACAGAGAAAAGAACTGCAGGAGAAACATAAAACATTCTAGAGTGTGTTAGAGGTACACGTGGGCTTTGCTAACTATACTGTGGTACAGGTTGCTGTGTTTCCCATACCCTTACTTGGATAGGAGGAAACTTCTCTGTTCACCAGTGAGAGAGGGGAGGTTTGAGCAGCCTATCTGTCCCTGGAGGAGCGATGTCAGCTCAGAAACTAGTAGCTTATTGGCCATTTTGGGTCAATTCCTATCTCTTTCAGTTTCCCTGCTTTAAAACCCGCATTTGCGTGGTTTTGCACGATTTTGCGCACCGCTCAGCATCGGGCAGCGCCGCTTAAACAGGTTTAAAGTATTCCTGGCTCCACAAAGTCTACTCTTCACTTTTTCCCTTAGAACTGTTCTAACTCTCAAAGTAAGCACTCTATTTTCCTTCTAAAGCCCTGCACTTGCTCAAATCCTATAAGTAAACACTAACAAACTAAAGCACTGCACCCTCTTATACTCTTTATAGGTACTTGGCTCCCTATTGGTCCTTTCTGATCAGTCAATAAACAGTTCCTTATACTATTCTGGCATGTCCAAAAGACAGTTTCAGGTTTACTCTCCAGTCCAGCTAGTGAATCTGGGAATCTTGAGGCAATGTTACAATTGCCTTATGTACCAGACCACCCCCTCTTCCACCCAACAAGCTGAAATATTTGTGAGAGATGCAACTATACAGCCAAACTGGAGGCTGAGCTCTCTCAACCCAAGACTGGAACAGTCAGTCAGGAGGCGAAGGTAACCTCTCAAAACACAAATCCAGTCTCACATAGACCCATCGCATCAGCAAACCAAACACATAAACACACAAAAACATACGCGGAGGCTCTAAATAAAAATCTGCCCAAGCAGCAGAGACCTCCAAAGCAGACATCCAAGCAACCGCTACCCCACAACAATACCCACATAGCACATACTTCACAAAGTCAGTGTGCCACACAGTCACAGCCCTTAAGGCTAAGCACACCAAATACACTTGTAATAGGTGACTCTATTGTCAGACACACTGACATCCCACTCACCAGGCTGAACAAGGAGAAGGTCACTGTAAGCTGCCTGTCGGGTGCCAGGATCCGCCACATAACACAAGCACTCAGGTCACTCCAAAGCAAGTACAAATATGACTCCATCATTGTCAATGCTGGTGTGAATGACCTGAGACATACCTCCCTGGACTACATGAAAAGAGACATAGCGGAGCTCTCTGATCATGTAGCCCAGGCCGGTATGACCCCGACCTTGAGTAGCATCTTGCCCTCACCAAGAATGATGCCACAGTATAAAGACAAAATTATCAATTTTAACAATTGGCTAAAGTATTGGTGTCATTCAAAGGGGATCCAGTGTCTGTCAGCCTGGGATGACATGCTCGACAAGCTACATTGCTTTGCTAGGGACAGCTTGCACCTGTCACCCCTGGGCTTTCGAATACCAGCTAAGGCTCTTGACACCCCCTAGTGCCTTTTTTAGGCAAGGCTCAAAAGACAAACCCACCTCCATAGAAACACAAGGAGAAAAAAACTAAGGGTAATGCTACTCAATGCCAGAAACCTAAATCTCAACATGCACACACTCGAGGCGCTCCTCAGTATGGAGAATATCGATATCTGTGCAGTAACAGAAGCCTGGTTCAAGGCTCCCGAGAGCACACAGCACTACCAGGTTATAACTCATACCATGCTTTTCAGCCCCAAAACTCGGACCAAAACACAAAAGGAGGGTGAGTATCCATATTCATCAAAGATACCCACACCTCCAGGTTAGTGGCACTGCACAAAGCATCGGAGACCATCCATGTGCAACTAACAGTGGGCAAAACTGCCTTCCAGTTTGTAGCCTGCTACAGATCACCCTCCCAATCTCAGGAACCTCACTCAGCTTTCCTGAGAACATTGGAGAATATTAAGGTCTTTCCAAACACCATAATACTGGGTGACTTCAACTACCAAACATTGATTGGGAAAATTACTCAAGCCCAAACTCCCTTGCCCAATGGTTCCTAGAATTTATGAACTCAAACGCTATGGAACAACTGGTCACCACTCCCACAAGAGGGGACAACATATTGGACCTGGTCATCATCAACATGGGGGCTCTATGTTCTACACCAGAGGTAAACCCCTCATTGGTAAGATCAGACCATAAACTAATCTCATTGGACATCCATATCCCGTCCCCACCCCCAGCCAAGGAAACCACTGTGAAAAATTTCTCAAAAGCAAACTTCACACTTCTCAAAACTGAGGTGGAATCCTTCAAAGCCCCAGGGCCAGTGGAAAATACTGCCCGAACCACAGAATCCTTTTCAAACACATTCTATGAGCACCTACAGGAATGCATGGATCGTGCTATCCCAAATAAAACCAAGACTCACTCCTCCAAAAGCAGGAGACCTGTCTGGTTGACCCCTGCCATAAATAAGCTTTACAACAGAAGGAAGAAGCTACTACATGATAGAGCAAAATCCCAAAAAGGGAAGGCATCTCTGATCAGTACTAGCAAGAAACTATGATCCCTCATAAAATCATCATAGTCCAGCTTCGAAAAAAAATTGCCCAGGATGCTAAGGATAATCATAAGGCTTTCTTTAGTTATGTCAGGAATCTGGGTGGCAACTCCCAGATTTGCTCTGAGTTAGTACAAAATGGCAAAAAATACACTGAACCCACAGACATTGCCAACATCCTGGCAGACAGGTTCAGTGCAAACTTCTCCCCCCCCTTCCCCCCCAAAAGAGCAAATGTCTATCCCAATAGAATGTAGCCTCCCAGACATCACAGATGCACAGGTGAAGGCTGCCCTCTCCAAAGCAAAAAACACAGCATCAATGGGACTGGACGGTGTCCCAGGCTGCGTCTTACATGAGCTCCAAGAAGAAGTGAACCCTCACATAAAGACACTGTTCAAACTCAGCCTTACTACATGATATGTACCCAAAGAATGGCGTACAGCAACAGTGGTCCCACTCCACTCCAGTGTATTTTTTCCTTTTCAGAAATTTAGATATTGCCTAGAAAACCTCTTTTTTCCTATAAGAGGGGAA
This sequence comes from Protopterus annectens, assembly GCF_019279795.1. NCBI lineage: Eukaryota > Metazoa > Chordata > Ceratodontiformes > Protopteridae > Protopterus > Protopterus annectens. The sequence continues at coordinate 771,304,511 of NC_056751.1, forward strand.
GAAATTTAAAGGATATAGTTGTACATGGTAGGTTTTGCTTGCCAGCTACTGGTATACCTAACACATTACTGGTTAAGGGAACATCATGTTGCAACAGATGTAGTATTTGCACAAATATTGTGAGTACCTTTAACAACATAAATGGGGTGGGGAGGGTGGCCTAATGGTTAAGATGTTTGCCTTAGAAACACAAGGTGCAGGGTTTGAGTCTCACAAGGGATAATTGGCTAGGCTTAAAAATGGCTCGCAAGGGCAGTTAGCTTAGTACTAACCTATGAACCTATGAACCCAGAGATGTTTATTCATGCAGGAGTAAAGGGGTGGTCTATGCATTGAGATGTCCATGTATTTTATATTATATAGAGGAAATCAAAAGGGAATTTGTTGTCAAATTCATGGAACACATAAGAGACATCAGAAATATGAGGGAAGACAAAATAATCGCTTCACATTTTAAAGCGTTACATAGTACTGATACTACTTTATTACAAGGCACAGTTTTAGAAGCTGTAGAATGTTTCCGTGATGATGAAAATGTATTGAAACATAAATTCTGGTATAAAGAGAGTATTTATATTTTGAAATATAAAACGCTAGTTCCTAATGGTTTAAAGAATGATCTAGACTGGAAAGGTTTACTTTACGGGATAAGTGGTTATATAATTGGTGAAGGATTGATGTTAACTGTGTAAGTTAGAAAAATGTGTGTAAATGTTTGTTACTTTTTGATATTCCTTGAAGGTGGTGACACCGAAGCGCTAGAAGAAAATAAAATGTTGGTACTTGCCTTGCTGTTTGTTTTTGTTTGCCACAATCTGTGTTTTTTTTGGGTCAGAGTTGTTTTAATATCGGAGGAAGAAGGAGAAGGAGAAGTAGATGTTTATTTTGTGTGGAAGGAGTTCTAGACTGGTAGTGCAGAGGTGCTTTCTCCTGATTTGAACCAGATCTCTGTTACAGCACAAATGTCGATGTTCTCCATTTTAAGGAGTGCTTCGAGTGAGTGCATTTTGAGATTTAGACTCATATTTTCAAGTTACTTAGAGTTTGCATGGATTAAAGCCAGCACACTGATGTGCTATTGGCAAAGATTGATGCAGACTAGATCATCAATTGAACTATGATTCCTTTAAGAAGTCAGTAATGCACAGCCTGAAATGTGAGTCTGATGTGATATACTGAGATATAAAAAAACAGAAAGGAGTCAGTGAGGATTCATAGTAATTATCACAGGAAAAAAGTCTACCCATTAGGGTATTGGGTTATACTCTCTTGGTTATAAAAAAGAGGGGCTTAATTCTGACTGTTTACACATTTAGGAATATTATTTAACTGTAAAGTATTTCCTAGTCTAAAAAAACGTCTAAGAATATCAGAATGCTATACTTACTAAAAGATCCACTATATATATATATATATATATAACACCATGGGGTATGAATCTTATTCTAGTTTGTATTTCTATTGTGTAAGTGCATGTTAGGGCCACAGAACAGAAATACCTTTATGCTAGCCCTTGTTCAAATCATTTTGGTATTTGAAGAAATAGTCTTCAGTTTTGAAATATGCACATTCTTGATGAGAATGCGTTTTTCGAGACCTTGCTTAAAATATTTACTAAACATATACCAATATTACGATATTGTGTTACGTTGCTCTGTACTGCATTGTTGTCATTTCACCGTGTAGGGAGTAGACAAAATGACAAATAAACAAACAAAAAGTACATAGAAATTCAGAGGTTGATGGTTAAAGGATAAAGGCTTTTCTATGAATAGATTTCTAGGAGATGGAAACACATCAAAATACATGCAGTAAAAAAATGTAAACCAGGTTTTCAATAAGAGAGGAAGACAATTTCAGAAATGTAAGTATAAATCATAAACCCCAAGGCAAATGTGCAGTTAACAAGAGCAAAAATGCATAATCTGCAACAGCTACAGAAAAAAGCAAAGCACGTATCAAGTAATTTGAGGAAAAGAAGAAAGGTCAGGTTAATTACAATGTATTTAAAAGCACTGATGTTTAAGACATTACACTGCACAATTACTTTGGTGTTACTGAGATAATGCGGGATTTGTCACAATGTTTATCTTGATTCCCTTCGATCCTAGAAGTGACTCCAGAGGTGAAGATCAGATCTGTTCAACACACCCTCTCATCTTCTGTATAAGTCAGATATTCACCTGTGTATCAGGTACATTTTTGACTTGAAATGAGACTTGTAATGATCCCATTCTCTGTGAGAGAATCAGATGCCATTGGAAGTACAGACAATTAATATTTAGAAATTCTTTTGAGCATAATTTATGTCTTAAGAATCACATCAACAATGCTGTGGCTCAGAAAAGCCCCCCTCCCCCCAGCAAAAATGAAATATGAATAAATAAAAACAATCATAAGTTTAAAGCAGTTGAAAATAAAAGGGCAAACCTCAAACTGAACATAAGAAACTTTAATCCAAATTCTAAAATCAGTATGTGTTTTCATATCCAATTTCAAGACTGCATTGAACTAAGTTTAAGGTACTCATACGTGTATAAAGAAGTACCCATCAAATGATAAATTATATATATATATATATATATATATATATATTTTTTTTTTTTTTAAAGAAAATGATGTTGTGATTACTTTAAAGTACTCTCTCTTTGCTATTTCTTTATGTGCACATTTAAAATACACAGAATTTAATTCTGGACTATCACATGCTTTATCAATCTTATTACCCTCATTAACATCTTCTGTCACATATTACACAGTATAAAACATAAAGTATTTAAAAAGTCCTACATGTTTACATTTGTAAATAGCATTAACTATGATGGTATGTTTAACAGCACAGTAAAGCTCAGATATCATATTCTAATGCCTATGCCCTATGCCGTTTAAACCAGAAGGTACATATAGCTGTATGAGCACCATACTCTGAATGGTGTATGAAACAAATGGTACCTTTTAGGTGGTGTCTGTAGAAACACAATAAAAAATTTATGACCATCTGCTACATATTTGCATATATTACAAACAAAATATTGTAAATATCTCTTTGTCCACCATTGTGTATATATTTTTTCATTTATGGAATTTTGTCCAAATAATTATTCTTAAACTCTATTTGTTCCACTTCTAGATAGTTTGAAAGTGAAGATTGACACTCATTATTTTAAGGTAGCTAATTACAGAAATTGTTATCAAGACATAGTTGTTTATGGAAATTTTATATTGGATAGAGCACATGTCAGGTGAGAAAGACAATGCAAGAGTACAACAGACACATTTGAAGTGGTGTAAGTGCCATGGCCATGCATTTTAGGAAATGCCATGACAAGGATCCAAGATTGTTGAATTTCTTTGTTATGTTTATTTGCCAACAACCTACATTGTCTTCAAATGTATCAGATTTATTGCAGTAAAAAAGTAGTTATGGTTCATTTTTGTATTTGAAACTTTACAGCCTAGAGGTATGAATAAGGAACTTATCAGGACCTAAACCTTGTCACCACAATAAACAGGACACACTGGAGAGATAGATTCCTGTCCTAGAGACTTCCCATACTCTGGAACAAGCTATCCATCTACGTCAAGCAAAGTTCTTCATTAGCACTCTTGAAGAAAAATCTTGATGAGTGGATGGGAAACAGGAAATACACCCCGGGAATCACTTCTGGGTCTTTGCTGGATAGTGGCACAGGAAAATAACTTTCTTGGGTGGTGTAAGCTATGGAACCTTGCTGGCTAGGCTTACGTAGGCTCTTGGGCCGATAGCCTAGTACCTACCTATGAACCTATGAAATATTTGTTGGGAAATATTAATTGCGATGAATGAGACTTTTGTTTATTATTGTAAAGATATTTATTTTGTTGAATTTACTTCTTGCATATGGTTGGAATTGATGACTTTTTTCTGTGTGTCTGTTTCTTTAAATAATGTTAAGTCAGTTAGCTGTAATTTATATGTTTCAGCTTCTGCTTCCCCAGACTGACTATATGCTCAGCAGAGCCATTATAAATTACATCACATCATTCATTTACTATTTTATTAGTATTCCCCCTGCTAATTAATTTCCTGTGCAGATCAGGTAAAATATTACTAACTTCCCATGGCAAAAAATATCATAGCAATATTTTAACATCAGTTATACCATTTTGTCAGCGCAAGATAAGTCTTGTGCATGTATCAAGAAACAGTGAGTGATCAGACCAAGCAGCAACCCAAGATCTTTGAATCTCAGAAGAGATAACTGACTGACAAACATAACATGTAAAGTGAAACAAAACGCTATTTTACCCTGTGCTTTATACTGACTGACTATGTAATAAAGACATTTTGTTTTAAAGCAGTGTTTCAAAATGGGTCTATATTATCTAATCGACTGCTTAGCTTGTCAAATGCCTGAACGTCGACAGCTAAGGGTCAAAAACTTGGAATCTCGAATGGCCAGGTAAGTGAATTCTTTCATCGGGAAAGAATTTGCTTGGCCATTATTGGGAATTTGCCCTTTCCGCAATGTAGAGCAATCTCAGAGTTAGTATATTTAGTTGGGGGGGGTGAGGGGCACAGCCCCCCCACTTCAGGTGGTGTGGAGACGAAGCCCCCCACTTGTTTTTACGGCTTGGAAGTTTATATTAGTGTGGCCTGGTTAAGCAAATTCTTTCCCGATGAAAAAATTTGCTTACCTGGCCGTTCGAGATTCTAAGTTTTCAACCCTTAGCTGTCAACATTTAGGCGTTTGACAAGCTAAGCAGTCGATTAGATAATATAGACCCTTTCGAAACTGCCTTATAAAAATGGCAATCATCTAAACTAAATATGACACACACATTTAAGCAATAGCAGCCCAGGGTCCTGTTAAAGGTCTGTTCAGACAATTATTGTGCATAAGCAATAGTGATAAATTCCACAAACATTGTGAAAAATGTGTTTACGTGAGTGGATTATTATTATTATTATATTATTATTATTATTTATATTATTATTATATTATTATTATTATTATTATTATTATTATTATTATTACATTATTATTATATTATTATTATTATATTATTATTATTGTATTAGTATTATTATTATTATATTATTATTATATTATTATTGTTATTATCATTATTATTATTAGTGTTATTATTATTATTATTGTTATTATTATTATTATATTATTATATTATTATTGTTATTATTGTTATTATTATTATTGTTGTTATTATTATTATTAGTAGTAGTAGTATTATATTATTATTATATTATTATTATTATTATTATTATTATTATTATTATTATTATTATTATTATTGTTGTTATTATTATTATTATTATTATTATCATCATTATTTTCTATGGGTAATTGCTGGCACTTTTGTGAAAGCTAATCACTATGGTTAGAGCTTTATCTGCTTTTTCATTAATTCTTTTTTTCTGTTTATTGTATATTGTGCTGGAGTACCGTTGCTGTCTTTCTTTGATTACTGATGAAAACTACTCTCCTGGGTCCAAGTTGAAAGTCACATAACATGGTGTTTTGACTTCATTTTGTCTCCACTAAAGGAGAATGTATATTTATTCTACTGCATTTACAGTTCTGAGTGGTTTCTGTTGCTTTTCTGCATTTCTTGTGTTTTCTTTGAGACTGAAAGCTACAGCTGAACACAGATAGTTGTTGGAGTTGTTTTAGGGTTGCACTGCTTTTTAAGTGTTTTTCTCCAGTGTTAAGTGTTTGTTCGGTGCTTTAATCAATTTTACTGCATTTTTTACTGTGTTTAGGTACATCTTCCAAGTTACAGCAGGCAGGCAGTTTTGGGTAGATGTGCGAGGATAGGTCTAGTAGAGGTTATTCTGATGGAAGGATGATAACTGCTGTAGTTGTGTAGAAAGGGAGTACAATTAGAGCTTTAAAACTGTTTTTCATTGTTTTTTTTTTCATTTTACCTGCTAATTTTATAATGAGCAGAGCTGCACTTAATGTAGCAAGACTGAAGTGTGCACTCCACAGACAAAGACACTTCCACTTACGACTTTACCTATTAGAACCTAACTCACCCAAATCCTATCAGTGAAAAGGCTTACTGGTTCATAGAGTTCTGCAAGCTGTATTTAGCTGCATCACACACAGAGCCATACACCTAAGTTTATACAAGCAGGTTGTGGAAAACCATTACAGTATTATATTGCACAGGTTACCCCATAGCAGCCCTAACTAGCTCAGACCATACTGTTAAGCAATATTCCCATGTAGTGCCTATCACAATCACATACAAACCAAAGTTACCTATTTACCTAAATAGACAAACATAACTAAATTATTCTATCTTTTAAATGTTAACAATCTCAATCTACCTTTTAACTGGTAACTACAACAGTAGACTGTAAACTCTAAATTATTTTAAGTTCTAAAACTTTGTAAAATAATAAAGTTCTACTAACTCCTGGACGATATGGAAGGTCAGCCTACTTGTTTCCCCTGTGTTGCCAGCTAATAGCATTAGGTATCTTTAAGCAGAGCAGCAATTGCCTTATACTGACAGTTAATGAACTGCTTCAAAGCACAAATAATTGTTTATGAGAGGTGTAAATATTTAAGATCTATGGAAATCTCACTCTGATAAAAACTCAGATTGTAAGTTTCACACCAAGACATCACTTGCAATGTACCTCATGGTGAAAAAAATTAGATGTCACATTGTGATACTGTAACAAACTCTCCTTGACCCAAAAGTGTTACATGCGATGTCATATTGTGGTGCTGTAACAAAGTCTCCTTAACCCATAAGGGTTACATGTGATGTCATATTCTGATGTAACAAAGTCTCCTGAACCCATGAGGATTACACGTCATATCATATTATGATGCTGTAACAAAGCCTCCTCGGCACATAAGTGTTACATGTGATATCATATTGTGGTGCTATAACAAAGCCTCCTGGACCCCTAATGGTTACATGTGATGTCATATTGTGATGCTATAACAAAGCCTCCTGGACCAATAAGGTTCACATGTAATGTCATAATGTGATGCTGTGACAAAGCCTCCTGGACCCATAAGGGTCACATGTGATGTCATAATGTGATGCTGTAAGAAAGCCTCCTGGACCCCTAGCGGTTACATGTGATGTCATATTGTGATGCTGTAACAAAGCCTCCTGGACCCATAAGAGTAACATGTGATGTCATAATGTGATGCTGTAACAAAGCCTCCTGGACCCCTAACGGTTACATGTGATGTCATATTGTGATGCTATAACAAAGCCTCCTGGACCCACAAGGGTTACATGTGATGTCATATTGTGATGCTGTAACAAAGCCTCCTGGACCCATAAGGGTCACATGTGTTGTCATGTTGTGATGCTGTAACAAAGCCTTCTGAACCCCTAATGGTTAAATGTGATGTCATATTGTGATGCTGTAACAAAGCCTCCTGGACCCCTAATGGTTACATGTGATGTCATATTGTGATGCTATAACAAAGCCTCCTGGACCCATAAGGGTCAGATGTGATGTCATATTGTAATGCTGTAACAAAGCCCCCTGGAACCATAAGGGTCACATGTGATGTCATATTGTGATGCTCTAACAAAGCCTCCTGGACCCTTAACGGTTACATGTGATGTCATATTGTGATGCCATAATAAAGCCTCCTGAAACCATAAGGGTTAAGTCTCAGCAAAAATCAAAATGAAAGTTCACATCACACTTTAACAAAGAGTCACTGTGAGTGAAAAGGTCTCAGTTTCAGTGCATCAGATGACTTCATGAACAAAAATGTTTAGTCATCATTGACTCCATAGTGAGACACACACATATTCCCCGTTTAGAAGGACAGACAATGACAGGTTGTCAGTGATTGTCTTTCAGGTGCCAGTAATTCAAACATCTCAAGAGGCTCTTAGGACCCTTGTATTAGACAAATGTAACTACAACATGGTTACTGTATATGTGATGGTAAGTAGCTTGGGGGGACACTGAGGGAAACAGACTTATCTGAGCACTCCATGCATATCACAAATAGGTTTATAGGTTCATAGGTAAGTATGGGCTTTATAGGTTCATAGGTAAGTATCGGCTTTATAGGTTCATAGGTAAGTATGGGCTTTATAGGTTCATAGGTAAGTATGGGCTTTAGAGGTTCATAGGTAAGTAAGGGCTTTATAGGTTCATTGGTAAGTATGGGCTTTATAGGTTCATAGGTAAGTATGGGCTTTATAGGTTCATAGGTAAGTACTAGGCTAGCTGCCCTTGTGGGCCATTTAAAACTAGGCAATTTCCCTTTTTGTGCTCAAATAATCTGTCTCATTGTTTTATCGATCAGCCTTACCCAGCCCATGGTCAATAAATATATATTACCCTAATGAGAATAACTCAACTGTCTGGATTTTCACAGAATGTACAGATTTTTGCCTCATATTTTTGGTCTGCTTCTCATACAATTTGTGGTTTTCTGCCATATCAGTGAGGACTGAAGTCACTAAATGACATACCCTTCAGAAAGTGTATTCTAACAAATCCTATTATTCTATCGGCTTTCTACATTTGTAAGCACAATATTCAAAATATGTCCATTATTAGTACAGGGAGCAGTCCTGGGATACATTTTCTGTTTCCCATCCATAGATCTAAGTTGCACTTAGATCCTGATTCTGAGCAGTATCCTTCCTTTTCCACAAATGATTCCTCTCTACAAAGAAAAAAAAATGATTAGCTTCAACAATTGACTTAAAAATTGGTGTCATTCTAAGGAGATCTAGTATGTGTCAGCATGGAATGAGGTACTTCATAATCATACTTGATTTGCAAATGATGGTATGCACCTCTCATTCAGAGACTTCCACATACTGGCTAAAGCAATTGCTGCCCCCATAGTGCAATGTTTAGGCAAAGTCCAGATAACGGATATTCCATTTTTGCCAATGTATCATTACTGAAAAAGCATCTAATTATGACGGCTCTGCACAGTGCAGAAGTTTCATCAACAAGCTGCCTGAGTTTGAGGCACTCCTGCATTTGTAAGGCATCCATGTATGTGGAATCATTAAAACTTGGTACAAATGTACAGAAAGCCCCCTCTGTATCTGGGTTTTTCTGCTATGATGTCTTCAGATCTAATGGCAACTGTGATGTTAAACGTATAGCCCTTAGAGACTATATAAGCTCAAGATGGAGTCTCACATGTCCATACCTTGAACTTGTTGAATCCCAAGTCAAATGAAACAAAAGTAATTGCCAGTTTATTGCCTGTTAGAAGACACCTTCCATGACACTGGAAAATCATGTTGGGTTTCTAAAGGCCCTGAATGAATTTCCCATAAAAATCCACCAACAATTTGTTTCAGCTGAATGAAGTCTTTTAGGGACCACAGAGAACACAAACTATCATAGGGCGCCAAGGTTCAAAGAAGGGGAGAGGCAGATGGAGATGCAGCCAGTAAAATACATCGGACAAACATGTTTCAATGACAAGTGTGTTAGGTTAGCCAAAAGTATTTACAATTTCACCAAAGAGACTTTTGCTAATGATCAGAGTACCTTGTTAGAAAAAAGAGGGTCATTTATACCAAGTAAGTGAGCAGATTTAACAAGGACACTTTTGGACTTAAAATTATTTTGTAGAAAGTTAAATTTACAATATAAATAAAGTCTTGAGGAGACAAACTATTTTTAATCCACCTAAGCAGTCCACCACTCAGGTGTTTTATGATTTTTGTGAAAAAGATATCATTAGTTTGTTAAATAAAAAACCTACTTACAATTTTTTCAATCTTATCAAAAAAGAAAAAAAGTGCATTATTTGAATTGACTAAAAACAGGATTTAAGATTCATGAAGGCCAGTAAAGGCAGTGGACTGGTCATTATGTACCAAACTTATTACATTGCTGCTGTAAATGTCAAAAACTTAATTCACTGAATGTCATTACATCGCAATGAATTCATCGAAAGCTTGAAGCATCGAAAGCTTATACCATCTGAAATGCAACGGTCGGCCAACTGTACACACTAGTGAGAAAATGAAAAGCATACCCACACAAGCATAGTAGCATGAAACCAAACATTAGGAAGACCCAAACAAACATAAAGAACCTATTATGCTGCACTAACAGAAACATCAATGTAGACTGTAGAATATAATATTCACCAACTGCAAATTGCCCCACAAAAATAAAAGTAAATATACAATTACGTGGTACATGTTAGCGCTACTTTACAGTTTTAGAAGAATAGCAGCTGCATCTAGGTATTCCTTAGCAGTATATTCTGACCTACTGCTCATCACATTTTGTAATTTAAGTTGCATGGACAGGTAGCTATTTTCTCGAGGTTCACACGTACTACCTGATCTAATCAGAACGTGCAAATCGTCCTCAGGAGGACATTAACAATGGAAGGAATATGAGCGATCCGTCTGCCTAGTAAGACGACGATGCCATCCCTCCATGTAGTTTTGTGCTCTAGGTAAAGAGAGTACACTCAAAAGAATATGGGAAACATCGGAGGGAATCTGGTAACAGTGCATCCCCTTGTCTGTTGCTTTCTTGGCCGTCCAAGTACATAAACCTCAGCAAAGTACTTAACTAACTCTTTCCCATCACAGTAGAATGTTTCAGTAACACACTTAAAGGTTGCTAAGACATCTTCCTCATGTAGAAATGCTAGCACAAGAAGTCTCTTCACATCTAATTGGAAACTAACATTGCTACCATACAACTTAATGAGTCCCAGTGATTGCACCTTTCTTCACACAGCCTGCGTGAAGTGAAAAAACATCCCTTACTTACAACAGAGTTAAAATTGTGCCTCACACTTTTTAATGACGCTAACTCGAAATTGGTCATGATATACTTCACACTATAGTGCAATTCATTAGCAGACATTAGCTCATGCATGCAGTCCCACAGATAGTTATAGGCTTTCTAGGATTTATGTGACATTAAAGCAAACACAAGTGGTAAACATTTAGTTATGTTAGGAGACGTTACAAATGCGTGAATTGTATATAGTTGCCCACACAACTTCCCTGTAGTCAAAAATATTCTGTCCATAAAGCATATAGTTGCATTTGATAGATTTCGAAGATTGTGTACTGTAGTGAACACTAGAACGGGCATATGAGTGTGCACATCAGCTCTACGAGACTGAATAAACCTTCCCTGTGTCAGTGCACATCCTGTGTACACTGTTGTACCTCATCACTTCGTCTGTAGTATCTACATGTGCTGCCCTGTCAGCCACCTTTCTCTAGGTCATATTTCCTCTAACTCTATGGACTTGCTGCAACATAGAGCGATGTAAGGCAAAGATGTTAACCTTTCTACAGACGTACTTGCAATCACGTCGTCAATAAATAAAGCTGCTGTGGTACTGTTACAGCTGGCACTCTGCTCAGAGGTGATCTGTGTCTGACGTATAAAGCCATGTCCAACCCGGAATTAATGGATATGCTGCACCTCAGAAAATCCAAATCCCATTGAGCTACACGCTCGAGAGACTTGAACCTCAGCACTGAAATAAATAGGACATGCTGGAGGGACAGATTCATAACCCAGAGGCTCCCTTCACTCTGGAATAAAATCCCAGTCCATGTTAGGCAGAGTCCCTCATTGACTCTCTTCAAGAGGAATCTTGATGAGTGGATGGGAGATCGTAGGTTTACCCCAGGTATCACTTCTGTGTCACTGTTAGACAGAGGCACAGTATACTAACCTCGAAAAAGGGCATAGCAAAATTAATTTAAAATGGGTGGCGAAAGCCAAACACACTCTGGCTAGGCTTATAAATGCCCTAGGGTAGATAGCTTAGTATGAACCTATGAACCTATGATTTTAATGCCCTTTTTAACCATTTACAGGTTTGTCATCCTTTCAAAAAGTTTTACTTTTCAGTTTTAGAACATTCAGCATTAGATTATAAGGGTGGAGATTATAAAAACACACTTGAAAAACAAGAAACTTGGTGGCAAATCAAGGTACAGGCAGACACGTTTCCTGGATTAAATGCAACTATAAATATAAAATGTTTTTTTTTTTAAAGACAGGAATTATTTTAGATAGGAAGTTTTCTTTTTAAACTGATTGTTTAATTAATGAATGCATTTTTATGCAACTTTACGTGTAATTCTGCTGGCTGCTCTGATTTTAAATGTTTTGCTTCTTTGTGTTTAATTTATTCCGATGAAGTCCCGTGTTGGATGAAAGCGCTCAATCAAGAATTTTACTAAAGTTTTTGGTGTATTCAGAGTTTGGTTCTGTTCATCTGTTACATTGCCAATGGAGTTTATTTTGGTGTGGCTTACAGTTGGAAATACCCCAGAGGTTCCTAATAAAGAAGCTCACAGGCTTAACACCTCCAAGCTATTAGAGAAGACAAAAAGGGCTGTCCCTCTTCTTTGTGTCTTTTAAGTACCTCAAAAGAGACCTATGCCTTTCTTTTTGTGCTGTCAGGGACCCAGTCATCCAGGATCTCTTATACCTTCACATTTCAAACACTTCCACAAATACCAGAACCAGGGATCTAAACCTAATTCAGCAGCCCAATAAAACAAGGTGGAGGAACAGATTCATTACTCAGCATCCCCCCCTTTGAAACAGATGCCCCTGCAGATCAGACAGTGTGATGCACTATCTTCCTTCAATCAGGACCTGGATAAAGGGGTGGGTATCCATAAATTCACTTCAGGTTTGACTGACATACCCTCCTTGGGAGGGGAAGTACAGTCTAGGGTGGGAACTGGCAGGTGATAATGTTCACAAGAGTCAGTTTGCTTTCGACTTTCTATAATCTGTGATGCTATGAATTTCTGCCTAGAGTCAGAACACAAAGTCCATTTCCTTGTTCATGTAGAAAACCTACATATTCAGTGATTTACCAAAGTACACGTGTCAGCTACCTCCAAAATATACCACTCATGACATAAACAATGCTGAAACAGGAAGGCAACACACCTCTCATCTATCCAGATTTCCCCAGAATGTCCAGTTTTTTTGCCTCAAAATTCCGGTCTGTTCCTTATTAAATTTGTGGTTTTCTGGCAAATCACTGGGATAATCTCAGGAATTTAATCATTAAATAATGACATACATTTGAATTTTAGACTTCATCTCCTTTAGAAAAGGCATTCTAACACAAACCCTGTTATTCTAGCTACTTTCTAAGTTTATAAGAGCAATATTTAAAATCTGTCCCTATTTTTGAGCCACCACCCCCCCCATTTTGTCAGGCTCTGTCCAGATTTCTTGGGTTAAGAGTTTGAGAGGTATGGAACGCTACTTGCCTATGTATGAAATGGTTAATTGAATGCTATTTCTGCTTTGCATCTTTTAATTTCTGAAATGCCACAGGGACTCTGCTATAAATTCCTTCCCATCTTTTATTTAAATGAAGTCTAAAATATTTCATCCAAATGCATGCCTCAGTAATTACGTTAAGTATTAGCTCTGTAGTAGTAACAACAGGAACAATGATGTGTATGTTTAATCCTAAAATACTCCAATGTACTAAGGAGGATTACAAACCATCTGTAATTAAATGCACTGTTCCATTCAATGAACCTAATTCTTTCCCTAGTGGGACAGAACATGCGACTGTACAACCACATGCTGAGAGCATTAAAAATGTCACTTTGTTTTTAATTATTAACAACCTGCTTTTAGATATTATTTAAAAGAGCAGTTGCTACTCCCCAGTGACAACATAAAATTCAGGTAAGAAGCTATTGATTTAGAATTGGTTCTTTGCATTTATAATTTAACTGAGATGGTTAAATGGCACTACCCTAAGGACGTTTATGGCCAAAACTAGACCTTTTTATAATCACGTCCCAGTTGTGTCACATTCTACATGCTAGACAAAGAGCCACACGTCCTTCTCTCTATAAAATAAAGGGTACATTTTTACATTTTATACGTTCTGCCTGAGGTTTTGATACTGTTACATTAAAAACATCATACATAACTTGAACTTTACTTTAAAAGCTTGGGCTGTTGTAAAGTCCTAGCATAAATCCATGTGTACTGTGTTTCTTGTAATGAAGCATGTCCCCTTTAGTCACTGAGGTAAGGCCAATCTGTCCCTCTCTTGTACTTAAATAATTAAGCTGTGATTGCTCTGGAAACCAGGACTACAAGTCCATATTAGTTTATTTTTGGACACTCTTATTCCCCTTACATTTATTATTCTTCCCCCACTACACCGGAGGAAGACCATTGACTAGGAAAATATGAAACATGGCATCCAAAATCAATGACAGTAGCCCTCAGGGTGAGTACAGGTGGGAGCTCACAAACATTTAGTTGCCCTCAGGGTGAGTACAGGTGGGAGCTAGCAAACATTTAGTGCAGGCTGGTAAAGGCTCACTGGGGATGTGAAGCCAACATCACCCACCAATGAATGCCGATAAACTGGACTTTACCAAGAGTTATGCTTTTCACTAAAGGTGGCATTGCAGAAAAAGTGGACATAGGCTGATGCAGCTTGCTGATTGAAGAGCAGGTCTGCTGATAACAGACATTCAGATAGTATTGGTCCTTGGGCTGGGGGGGTAAACCAGATTAAACTGGCTGGTGGAACAGGGTGCATTAGCCATGGCTGAGGGTAAGCATGGACTAACTTGGCCAAGGTGAAGTGTATTCCATCTCTGCAGTGAGAAAATGGATGCAGAGGGTCACAGATGATGGCAGCAAAATACTCTCATGACTGCCTGCATGACACCCCCTCTGACCAGCTCCCACTCCTGCTGTAATGCATTGGAAAGCTTGATAGATAGTAGGCATGGGGGTAAAAAGGATGTACAAAATGAATAACTGGTGGACATAATTTTTCTACTTAATGGTAAACAAAAAGGGGGCTGTAGTTTTTTTTTTTTTAGCTACAGTGGCAGACATTTTGTTTGTTTTTGATCTAGAACTGGACTTCTTGTGCGTAATGCTCAATATAAAATTAACATGTACTTGTTCATTTTTGAATATTAATGACCTTTTATGTATAATATCCAGTAGACTGCTACTATGGAAAGGCTAACAGAGCATGTTAAAATGGCGTCTTACCGAGGTGACTTGACTTGATAATAGTTAGATTATATAGCATAAAAAACTTCTTTAAAATGCCACAGCATTATAGTCTTTCACCTGCATCTAGAACCTTAAAAAAACATGCTGAATTCAACACTTTTATGAATTCACACTTCCCCACTCAAAAGAAACTGGTGCATATTGCCTAAATGCAGAATGACTTCAGTCCACAATAACAAGCCCGGACAGTAACATACTGTCCTTCTCATCATTATACGCATCTGTTCAATGACAAGCCCGGACAGTAACATACTGTCCTTCTCATCATTATACGCATCTGTTCAATGACAAGCCCGGACAGTAACATACTGTCCTTCTCATCATTATACGCATCCGTTCAATGACAAGCCCGGACAGTAACATACTCTCCTTCTCACTCATATGCATCTGTTCAATAACAAGCCCGGACAGTAACATACTGTCCTTCTCATCATTATACGCATCCGTTCAATAACAAGCCCGGACAGTAACATACTGTCCTTCTCATCATTATACGCGTCCGTTCAATAACAAGCCCGGACAGTAACATACTGTCCTTCTCATCATTATACGCATCTGTTCAATGACAAGCCCGGACAGTAACATACTGTCCTTCTCATCATTATACACATCTGTTCAATGACAAGCCCGGACAGTAACATACTGTCCTTCTCATCATTATACGCATCTGTTCAATTACAAGCCCGGACAGTAACATACTGTCCTTCTCATCATTATACGCATCTGTTCAATGACAAGCCCGGACAGTAACATACTGTCCTTCTCATCATTATACGCATCCGTTCAATGACAAGCCCGGACAGTAACATACTGTCCTTCTCATCATTATACGCATCTGTTCAATGACAAGCCTGGACAGTAACATACCGTCCTTCTCATCATTATACGCATCTGTTCAATGACAAGCCCGGACAGTAACATACTGTCCTTCTCATCATTATACGCATCCGTTCAATGACAAGCCCGGACAGTAACATACTCTCCTTCTCACTCATATGCATCTGTTCACGTTAACAGGTTGCATTGTTGCCTCACAGCAAGAGGTTCTCCAGCTTAAATCTCATCTGGGGTGCCTTCTGTGTGGAGTCTGCTTGTCCTTCCTGCATTCGTGTGGGTTTCCTCTGGGTGCTCTGGTTTGATTCTCGGCTGGGGTGCCTTCTGTGTGGAGTCTGCTTGTCCTCCTTGCATTCGTGTGGGTTTCCTCTGGGTGCTCTGGTTTGATTCTCGGCTGGGGTGCCTTCTGTGTGGAGTCTGCTTGTCCTCCTTGCATTTGTGTAGGCTTCCTCCAGGTGCTCCGGTTTCCTCCCATATTACAAACACATGCATCTGGAGCATATCTCCCTGGGCTAATGCTGAAAATTTGCACGTTTCAGGTCAGACTTTCCCTGTAAACAAATGTTAAATAAATAAATAAAAGAGAATAAACTTGCAAAGCACTCTAAGAGCTACACCCACCCACATTTTGAAGGTAAAGATCAGTTGTGGTGGCAGTAGAAGTGGGCAGAGAGTGGCAGTAACAGTGCAGAAGGATAAAGTCCTACACCCCAGGCTGATATGTGACTAGGGCACCTGAGGTGGTCGCAGGGGAGGACAGGAGTGCCCCTCCTGAAGGGGTGACAAAGAGATGTGTGTAGAGGATACAAAGTAGTCAGACACCCATATGGGGCAACCTGACGGGGGGGTAGGGTGTCTTGCTGACATCAGCTCATTACAGACGTGAGGAGCAGTTCTGCATTGTCCACCCACTGCACGACCCACACACACGGTGTTACACATATAACTCTCAATCTTCTATCATCTAAATGAGGAACTCTGCCTCTCACAATGTGCAACATCTTCTAACGGCTTACTAACAACTTTATCTAGAAAGGTCACAGGATGGTTAAAATGTTCTACTTTATGCTTATAAAAAGTTCTTACAACAAATTAATATCATTCAGTACTATTTACCATTAATATCAGCTAAAAGAATTCCTAACACTGATTGCATGACAGACGCTTTGCATGTATGCACATGATAGGGAAAATATCTGGAAAATATTCCCATGGCAGCAGTCTGATGTGTACTGGGCTTGCCTTAATATCTTCACTGACCTCGGCTCTTAATCAGAGTTTGTCTGGGACAGGCCAGGAAAGATATTCAGAACCAGTGACTGAGGACAGGCAGTGTAGTCTGCTGATGGTCAGCTGGAGGGGAAGGAAGAATACCCTAAAAAATCAGGGTTGATAGGTCTTTCAGATCTGTACAGGGTCATGTAAATTAGCAGGTAAAAACTGATTGCTGAAAGTCAAACTTTAGACTTTGGCTGTGATTCTTAGGCAAGCTGAACAGAATGTAGCATACACACAGGAGCCAGCCACACACAGGCAAAAAGTGATTTGTAGTCCCATGTTGTGTTACAGATCAAGGAGCACAATGCTATGCAGAAGAAATATGCAGATTGCTGTATAGGGACATGAACAGGCTCTTTACTTCTCAAAATGTTTTCTCACCCCACTACATCATTGTGTGAAATGAAATGCAGATATCAGAACAAAAGTTCTGCTTGCCATGTTCTGGATATGTAATTGTGAAACTGACAAATTAGCGTTCTGTTACAAAACATAAGGATAAGCAAGCTGCTTTAGCTACAGAAAAAAAGTATTGCAGTTTCTGTTTAAATGCTCAAAAACCAGTTTTGGTGAAAAGAATATTAAACAAAATCAGGTGCTATAAGTATTTCACTTTCATTATGCACTCCCGCTCTAGTAAGACATTAGTTTAGTTAAAAAAAGACTCAAAAATGTGAAAATTGTACATGGAGGCATTGCTACACAGCAGTCAGACTGCGAAGAGCAAATAGGACAAGTGATCAACTGGTCAATTGTTTGTAGGAGGGGAAAGCTACTGGGCAGATCCTGTGAACATACAAACAAAAACAAATTCAAAGCCCCATTGACTTAATATTGTTAAAGGAGCCAAACCAATCACTTGCAAAAAAGTAGTCAGTCCGGTATAAGTTTCTTTTTTCCCTGGATATTTCACATTTAATTATGTTGAGCAGGATGACATACCACTCTGTTATCACAGAGTGCCATCACACTCTTAATTAAGGCATTACCTACATTTTAGCTTATCCACATAATAAAAACCTGCATTTTACATGAAAGGAGAAACATGAGTGACTGTTAACAAGTGACAGCTGTTAACCAAAACCTGTAAACAGCACCTGCTCACAGCAGGATGTGCTGGAATCAGTCAACCAACTTAAGAGTAGGTTAGAATTGAAAAAAAAAAAAAAAAACTTTTATTTCTGCTATTTTTTATATTATTTTAAGAATTTCTTTAGCTAACATGTTATGCTAAAATTATACTGCTTTTATGGTACAATCATTGCTGTATAAAACTGTCTTGATGTTATTCTCTATTAAATTGTAAGTTTTTTCCTTGGAGCTTTTCTCCCCGGGCCTCTACTGAAAATGGACATATATCCAGTTAGACTAGCCCAGTCAACAAATGTAAAATAAATAAATAAATAAATAAACTTCCTTTATTCATTAAAATTCATCAGCGCCCTAAAAATCAAACCAAATATCTAGCAGTTATGCAGAAACAGCAATTGCTGTATTCTGGTTAGTGCATTATCTGTATTTGATTAAAGAAGGAGAAGGCTTATTACGTTTATATTACATTTTGTTTCAAGCCTTCCCTTCCACTCACCCTTGTTTCCATCTGTCTTAGGTAGGTATTTTGAAAGCTTTCCTTCCCAGTACCAATTCCAGCAGTCCATTCCATTGGTCCACAACTTCTGTTTGCCTAATTTTATCCCCATGTCTTGCTGTGAAGATGCTGGTTCATTGAAACTCATCACACTAAAATGTCAGTGCAATTGGACAGCTCCATTAGTATAGAGGGGTAAAGTCCTGACTATAGCCCAGGTGATTTGAGTTTGATTAGCACCTTAGGCAACTGCTGGGGTTAACATGGGGAAGGTGAGAGTGATAGACCTTTGACAGCTTACCTTTCCTCAGAGGGAAGGGTGTGAGAATGTATACATGGGGCATACATTCCTGCGTTTGGATCGCCAGTGGATACCGGAGATACCATGGGAGCACTGGTTTCACTGGGGACAGGGTTATCCTGAGAATTTACTTCATTCTCAGAAGTAAGTCACATGTCCTCATAGACATACCTTGGGTTTGTTGTTGGCATGCACAGTGGGGTTAGGGCTGCATAAGGGAAAAAAATCCCTGATGGCTGCATACATGATGCCCTTCTCCCTCAGCTGTCACCCCAGGAAATGGTAACAAATGAGGAAGTTGACTGAGTGAAGGTCATTTGGTCAATAGGCTGAGGGGATAAATAGTTGCTCTACTGCTAACATATCAGACTGTATTACATTATTAACCACCTTCCAGTCATTCTAATATTTCCATATTTAAGCTGCCTGTTATTTTCAGTATTTTAACTGCCAAAATTGCAGGCACTGTTGCAGTATCATTTGGAATGTTCTCTCTCTCTGTCTATCATATACAATTCTCTGACTGTTTCTAATGAATGTCTAATAGTGTATATACCTAGGCAAGCTATATAAGTGCTCTGTTTCTAAATGATATTTATGTAAGCTATTGCAATGTTTTTCCTCTCATGTATGTACACCTACCTATATTTTACATTCCTTCTGGCACCATTTCCGGCTTGCTAAAGTTTATATCTGTAACAGTAACAGTACTTGGAACACATCTAAAGCCTGTTTACTGCATTTCCTGTGTTGCACTTAATTTAAAATCATTTTTTCTCTAAAAACTGCATTTTACCTGATTTTGGCCTAGCACTCAAGTGTGGGGTCATTTATTGCACTGTTGTGATTATTTTGCTGCTTGTGTATCTCTGCTACCTTTAAACTACAACAAAAAGAAAAAAAAAGTCTTGCTTTTTTCCCACTTTCTGAAAGTTAAGAAAGTTCAGTTACAGATTTGCTGTTCTGAACTGTTTGTAAGTTTCTAGAAGGCCAGTGCTTGTTTGGGCTAAAGGGAAGTCTCTGTGTTCACCAGTGGGAGTGGTTAACACTGAACAGCCTGCCTGTCCCTGGAGGAGTGGTTACTACCTAGAAGCTGTAGTTTTATTGGCCATTTTGGGTCAATTCTAAACTCCTTGATCTGTCTCTCTTAAAACCAGGCTGCCTCATGGTTTTGGCATCTTTTCAGGTTTGCTAGTTGTTGCTGAAGCACCTACCAAGGGGAGAAAACGCTGAGACAAGAAAAGGAGCCACTTTTGTGATTTTAAGTATTTTCTTCTGATTTTTTGTTAAGTTTTACTGCTTTGCCGCCTACTTTTTGGCATTTTCCGGCTTGCTAAAGTTTATATCTGTAACAGTAACAGTACTTGGAACACATCTAGAGCCTGTTTACTGCATTTCCTGTGTTGCACTTAATTTAAAATCGTTTTTTTCTCTAAAAACTGCATTTTACCTGATTTTGGCCTAGCACTCAAGTGTGGGGTCATTTATTGCACTGTTGTGATTATTTTGCTGCTTGTGTATCTCTGCTACCTTTAAACTACAACAAAAAGAAGAAAAAAAATCTTGCTTTTTTCCCACTTTCTGAAAGTTAAGAAAGTTCAGTTACAGATTTGCTGTTCTGAACTGGTTGGAAGTTTCTAGAAGGCCAGTGCTTGTTTGGGCTAAAGGGAAGTCTCTGTGTTCACCAGTGGGAGTGGTTAACGCTGAACAGCCTGCCTGTCCCTAGAGGAGTGGTTACTACCTAGAAGCTGTAGTTTTATTGGCTATTTTGGGTCAGTTCTAAACTCCTTGATCTCTCTCTCTCTTAAAATCCTACAACTCTCTTTTTATGCGGTTTTGCGCACTGAGCAGCGTTGGGCAGCGCCGCCTAAACAGATTTAAACTATTCCAGGCTCCACAAAGTCTGCTCTTCATGTTTTCCCTTAGAACTGTTCAAACTCTCAAAGTAACCACTCTGTTCTCTTTCTAAAGCCCTGCACTTGCTCAGCTCTTATAAGGAAACACTAACTAAAGCACTACACCCTCCTTGACTTCTCATAAGTATTACACTCCCAATTGGTCCTTCCTGATCAAGTGAAAAATCAGTTCCCTTCCCTAATCTGATCAGTAAAAAAAACAGTTCCCTATACTAATCTGGTATGTCCAAGGGTCAATTTCAAGGTTACTCTCCAGTCCAGCTGGTGAATCTGGGAATTTTGAGGCAATGTTACAATTGCCTTATGTACACAGACAACCCTCTCCTCCTTCCAACAAACTCTAATACATGTGAGAGATGCAGTTACACAGTCAAACTGGAGGCAGAGCTCTCTCAACCCAAGACTTGCACAGTCAGTCAGGAGGAAAAGGTAACCATCCACTCCACAAATCCAGTCTCACACAGACCTATTGCATCTGCATACCCAGCACATAAACACACAAAAACATACTCGGAGGCTCTAAATAAAAATTTGCCTAAACAGCAAAGACCTCCTAAGCAGATATCCAAGCAACAGCCACCCCTCAACAATACCCACAAATCACATATCTCACAAAATCAGTGTGCCTCACAGTCACAGCCCATAATGCCAAACAGCACACCAAATACACTTGTTATAGGGGACTCTATTGTCCGGCACACTGACGTCCCACTCACCAGACTGAACAAGGAGAAGGTCACTGTAAGATGCCTGTCAGGTGCCAGGATCCGCCACATAACGCAAGCACTCAGGTCACTCCAAAGCAAGTACAAGTATGACTCCATCATTGTCCATGCTGGTGTGAATGACCTGAGACGTACCTCCTTGGACTACATGAAAAGAGACATAGAGGATCTCTCTGACCATGTAGCCCAGGCTGGTATGTCCCTGACCTTGAGTAGCATCTTGCCCTCACCAAGAATGATGCCACAGTATAAAGACAAAATGATCAGTTTCAACAACTGGCTAAAGTATTGGTGTCATTCAAAGGGGATCCAGTGTCTGTCAGCCTGGGATGACATGCTCGAGAAGCCACGTTGCTTCGCTAGGGACAGCTTGCACCTGTCACCCTTAGGCTTTCATATACTAGCCAAGGCTCTTGCCACCCCCATAGTGCCTTTTTTAGGCAAGGCTCAAAGGACAAACCCACCTCCATAGACAACCCAAAGATAAAAAAACTAAAGGTAATGCTACTCAATGCCAGAAGTCTAAACCTCAAGATGCACGCACTCGAGACTCTCCTCAGTATGGAGAAAATTGATGTCTGTGCAGTAACAGAAACCTGGTTCAAGGCTCCTGAGAACACCCCAGCACTACCAGGTTATAACTCATACCATGCGTTTCGGCCCCAAAACTCAGACTGAAGCACAAAAGGAGGGGGAGTATCTATATTCATCAAAGATACCTACACCTCCAGGTTAGTGGCACTGCACGAAGCATCGGAAACCATCCATGTGCAACTAACAGCGGGCAAAACTGCCTTTCAGTTTGTAGCCTGCTACAGAACACCCTCCATATTACAGGAACCCCACTTGGCCTTCCTGAGAACACTGGAGAATATGAAGGTCTCTCCAAACACTATGTTATTGGGTGACTTCAACTACCCAAACATTGACTGGGAAAACTACTCAAGCCCAAACACCATTGCCCAATGGTTCCTTGAATTTATAAACTCTAACGCAATGGAACAACTGGTCACCACTCCCACAAGAGGGAACAACATATTGGACCTGGTCATCACCAACATGGGGACTCTATGTTCCACACCAGAGGTAAACCCCTCATTGGTAAAATCAGACCATAAACAAATTTCCCTGGACATCCATATCCCGTCCCCACCCCCAGCCAAGGAAATCACTGTAAAGAATTTCTCCAAAGCCAACTTTGCACTTCTCAAGACTGAGGTGGAATCCTTCAAAGCCCCTGGGCCAGAGGATAATACAGCCCAATCCGCAGAATCCTTTACAAATGCATTCTATGAGCACCTGCAGGAATGCATGGATCGTGCTATCCCAAATAAAACCAAGACTCACTCCTCCAAAAACAGGAGACTGGTCTGGTGGACTCCGGCCATAAATAAGCTATACAACAGAAGGAGGAAGCTACTACATGACAGAGCAAAATCCCAAAAAGGGAAGGCATCTCTGATTAGTATTAGCAAGAAACTTCGATCCTTCATAAAATCATCAAAGGCCAGTTTCGAAAGAAAAATTGCCCTAGACACTAAAGATAATCACAAGGCCTTCTTTAGTTATGTCAGAAACATGGGCGGAAACTCCCAGATATGCTCTGAATTGTTGCATAACGGTACAAAATATACCGAACCTACAGACATAGTCAGCATCCTGGCTGACAGATTCAGTGCAAACTTCTCCCACCCTTCCCCCCAAAAGGAGCAAATGCCTATCCCAACTGAATGTAACTTCCCTGACATCACAGATGCACAGGTGAAAGCTGCCCTCTCCAAAGCAAAAAACACAGCATCTATGGGACCAGACGGTGTCCCAGGCTGTGTCTTACATGAGCTCCAAGAAGAACTGAACCCTCACATTAAGTCACTGTTCAAACTTAGCCTTACTACAGGATATGTACCCAAAGAATGGCGTACAGCTACAGTGGTCCCACTCCACAAAGGTGGTGCCACAACAGACCCCGGAAACTATCGCCCCATAAGCCTGACTAGTCTGGTCTGTAAAGCTATGGAGCGTATTATCATGGAACTTATAAACAAAGACATTGGGAGCCTCCAGACACTAGACCCTACCCAATGCGGCTTTGTTAAGGGCAGATCTTGCCTCTTAAACCTAGTTGATTTCTTTGAAACAGTTACCAAAGCCATAGATGAGGGCAAGGTAGTCCACACAGCCTACCTGGACCTCACAAAAGCCTTCAACACAATACCCCACTCGGGCATCATAAATAAGCTTACCAGCTTAAATATCAACCCCTATATCACAAGATGGGTTGCAAACTGGCTCAGAGATAGAACCCACATGGTCAGAATCACAGGTGCCATGTCTGAATCCAAACCAGTTACAAGTGGCATCCCACAGGGCTCAGTTCGGGGACCTCTCTTGCTCGGTATATACTTCTCTGAGGTTCAGGCTAACACGGGGGGGATTATGGTTGACAAAGTTCGCAGATGACTGCAAACTGGGGGCCATAATTGAATCTCCAGCTGACACAAGCATCCTCCAAAAGGGTCTCACAGAGACGGATGCTTGGTGCCAGAACCACGGCCTCAAGCTAAATGCTAAAAAGTGCATAGTCATCCCCTTTGGGAAAAACAAGGTGCCCACAAATTACCACATAGGTGGTAATCCATTAAGTACGGAAGAAGTAATTAGAGATTTGGGGACCAACGTATATAGTAATCTCTCCTTTGATAATCACGTTGCCAAAGTGGTTAGAAAGACCTTCTATATAGCCCACCTTATCATGAAAGGGTTCGCATCTAGATCAAGAGAGGTCATTGTGCCCCTCTACTCATCACTCATCAGGCCCATAATTGAATACAATGCCCCTTTTGGGATGTACCTTA
Organism: Protopterus annectens; assembly: GCF_019279795.1. Classification (NCBI taxonomy): domain Eukaryota; kingdom Metazoa; phylum Chordata; order Ceratodontiformes; family Protopteridae; genus Protopterus; species Protopterus annectens. Next base: position 771,329,060 of record NC_056751.1, read on the forward strand.
CCCGACACCTGCAGCAACTGGAGAGACCCCAAAAGTACCTCACCAAGAGGATCATGGGCTACAAACAGATGTCCTATGCAGCTCGACTAAAGAAACTCCAGCTCTACTCAGTTGCTTACCGCCTACTCAGAGGTGATCTATGCCTGACGTATAAAGCCATGTCAAACCCAGAATTAATGGACATGCTCCACCTCAAAAAATCCAAGTCCCTTAGAGCTACACGCTCCAGGGACCTAAACCTCAGCACAAAAATAAATAGGACATGCTGGAGGGACAGATTCATTTCCCAGAGGCTCCCCTCACTCTGGAATAGAATCCCAATTCATGTTAGACATAGCCCCTCGCTGACCCTCTTCAAGCGAAATTTGGACGTGGATGGGAAATCGCAAATTCACCCCTGGGATCTCTCCTGTGTCCCTGCTAGACAGAGGCACAGTAAACTAATCTTAAAAGGGTACCTTCTGTGACTTACTTTACAGAGGCACAGTAGGCTAATCTAATAGGGAGGCGGAAGCCAAATACACTCTGGCTAGGCTTATAAATGCCCTAGGGCAGATAGCCTAGTATCTACCTATGAACCTATGAACTGTATTTTATTTTATGTAAGTGTCAAAACAGGTGACAATATAGAACCCTTCTCCTGGGCCTCTGCTGAAAAAGGGTTTTATCCCAGTCAAATTTTCCTGGTAAACAAAGATAAATAAATAAATGAACCCATAAGTAAATAAATACAAATTCAGTGCATGTGTCTGAGGAATCCAGTGGTCAGAGTGGAAGGAGTGGCCTTATCACACTTACTGCTTGTTGTCCATGATGGACAGAAAAGATACATTACAGCATTATAGTCCATCTCTGCCAGGTATAAAAATGTTTTACATTCTCAATTTTATTTTAAATGGGATTTGGCTTTCAAGACTTATAGTCTATTCCATCAGCATTTTAACTTTTCTTCAACATGAATATCCTAGGAGGGTGGCCTAATGGTTAAAGTGTTTGCCTTACAAACACAAGGTGCAGGGTTGAGTCTCACAAGGGATAATTGGCTAGGCTTAAAATGGCACGCAAGGGCAGTTAGCTTAGTACTAATCTATGAATCTATGAATCTAAACTAATATAAAAGAAAATGAGCTGGAAGGTGTGTGTGTGTGTGTATATATCTGTCTGTTTGTGCATCTGTGGGGTCATTATTGAGTTGGTTGCACAATTCAGGCATTTTAGCGTATTAATGCGAATGCGATAACAAGTATCCCTACATTCTACATTCAGCTTTCTTTGACATTTTTTTAAACAGAGTCTACGAAAAAAGTCAAGCAAGTTGTTGAATAGCACTGCTACTAAAGTCCAGCCTGTAGGAAGTGGTTACTATATGTTGAATCCTCCTCAGTGTGCAGCCCACCCCCATTCTGTCTGTCTGTCTGTCTGTCTTTTCATTATTGATTTGTCTTTTTTGTCACTGACCATTGGCTACCTTACCTGGCCACCCAGTTAACTCATTTGTTTATCTTCAGCTTCCACTGGTGAGGACAGGCTTATCAGGGTGAGGGTGTTATACCATGGAGAGGGACAGGTTTATCAGGGTGAGGGCATTATGCCATGGAGAGGGACAGGTTTATCAGGGTGAGGGCATTATGCCATGGAGAGGGACAGGTTTATCAGGGTGAGGGCATTATGCCATGGGGAGGGACAGGTTTATCAGGGTGGGGGCGTTATACCATGGGGAGGGACAGGTTAATCAGGGTGAGGGCGTTATACCATGGGGAGGGACAGGTTTATCAGGGTGAGGGCATTATGCCATGGAGAGGGACAGGTTTATCATGTTGAGGGCATTATGCCATGGAGAGGGACAGGTTGATCAGGGTGAGGGCATTATACCATGCGGAGGGACAGTTTTATCAGGGTGAGGGCATTATACCATGGGGAGGGACTGGTTTATCAGGGTGAGGATGTTATACCATGGGAAGTGACAGGTTTATCAGGGTGAGGCGTTATACCATGGGAAGGGACAGGTTTATCACGGTGAGGGTGTTATACCATGGGGAGGGACAGGTTTATCAGGGTGAGGGCGTTATACCATGGGGATGGACAGGTTTATTAGGGTGAGGGCATTATACCATGGGGAGGGACAGGTTTATCATGATGAGGGCGTTATACCATGGGGAGGGACAGGTTTATCAGGGTGAGGGCATTATACCATGGGGAGGGACAGGTTTATCAGGGTGAGGGTGTTATACTATGGGGAGGGACAGGTTTATCAGGGTAAGAGCATCATACAGTGAGTTGGCAGAATTATTACCTATAACTCTTCCATGCTGATTCCTGCCTCATTTCTGAGCACACCTGTGTAAATACACAAACCACAGTGATGATGTGCTCACCTTAAGTCCAGCTTCTATGGCTTTCTGTATGGCCTCACTCCTTCCAACCTAGCATGCAGTCTGTTGTAGTCTGTGGCACACTGGCAACACAGCAGCTCCACTTCTCTTGGACATGCAGTCCCCTCCCTCTCTCTGTCTATCTCTCTCTCTCTCTCTCTCTCTCTATCCAGGCAGATATGGCCAGGCACATTTTCTTCATTCCTGTCCCTTCCGGCATTAATTCCTCCAGTGTCAGTGAGCTTAAACAAACCCTGGTCACTTGGGTCACAGGCAGGGCTACACCATGCAGCCAACCTACCCATTCTTTATTTTTTGGGTGAAAAGACTGTAGTGAGTGAATGTGTAGCAGTGAGCTTTGGGCACAACTGAATATATACGTCTCACCTGAGTATATGCTGACCATTGTTTTGCCTGCTTTGTGTACTAGGATGAATGACAGACAGTTATGTTGTTGTGCATTCAGTGTAATGACCTCTGTCTATCATTTCTGCGAAACTATCTTTCTACCTTTCTGCTCTGCAGTCTGAGTAGTATCACACAAACAAGTATGTATTTGTCCTCATAGTTTTTATTGCCTTAAAAAGGCAGGTATGGAAAAAGATGAGCAAACTACTTATTGTGGTCTTTTGAATTTACCAAATACAAATTTCTGGTCTGTAGCACTGACATTCTATCACTTTTCAGTGACTACTTTGAGCACACCTATATAATCTGTGCATGAGGTAAACAGAGAAGACAGAGGGTTAGGAAAGGCTTGTTCACAGATGAGTATATTTTCATTCATGGCAGTCTTGTCTGTTGCCATTTATCTCTCTCTCTCTCTCTCTCTTTATCTGTACAACATGCTGTAAACAATCATATGGAAAGTACTTTCATGTGGCCTGCTGTCTTGTATGTCCACTCTTCTGTAAGTCTGCACCCTAGTGAATATTAAGAGAAGGTGTCAAGCTGCCAACCCAGTTATCTGGAATTTTGTAAATAATCATATGTCATTTGTGAATAATAGTATGATCCATAGGCTTGTCTTACAAATGTAAGAGAACTATATGTTATGTGGATATTAAACTACTGGTGCAGAAGTGTGTTGAACTGTATGTTATATACTGAGCTTCAAGAATGTAACCACAGTGTACCCTACTGGAAAAGAACAGAAATGTATATAAACTATATTAATAGCAGGAGTTGGAACATACAGAATTAACTTGCAAAACTTCAGGAAAATAAGTTAAAAGTGTTTTATGATGTGCTATAAAAAAAGTTAGTTTCAGTGCAGCAAGCAGACCCAATGTCTAAAGCTAGAGGTTTTCCTGTTGTCTGGAAACAGAAATAATTACTAGTTTCCAAATGTAAAAGTGTTAATTGTTTTACGACTTCCAGTTCTAGGCAAACTTCTGAGAGATAAGTATTTTTCACAGAGAAATGTTAAATTCTGTTAGTATCTGTTAGCCTGGGAACTGAAGGCAGAGGTGACAGTGATGTCATCCAGTGACCCAACAGTAATGTTTTGTTATTAATTTAAGAACTCTCTCTCAGAGAAAATTGTGGAATTTGTATTTGTCTTTGACCGAGAAACATCCTTCTTCAGACTTATCATCTGCATTTGCCTTGCTCTGTAAGAAACACTTAGGAGATAGTATCTCTTAGATATAGATAGGGATATGTACTAAACTGAAATACCATAATTGGAACATACTAAAAAAGTACCCTTAGAAGAAGCTGTAATCCAATTCAATAACACTTTCCTAAAAATCCTAAATGCCCATGCCCCACTTCGTACCACAAAACTCAAAGTGAATACTGCCCCCTGGACCACCAAAGAGACTAAAAATAAGATTTCTCAAAGGAATAGAGTCTGGCATCACTGGAGAGCCACAAAAACTACAGCAACTAGAGAACAATTCCAAAAACGTAGAAATGAAACCAAAAATACTACTCTCCAGGATAAAAATAATTATTTCCTACATCTGAAAAACAGGCACCAAAACAACCCCAAAAAATTCTGGGCAGGAATAAATAAACTACTTCAACCCGACAAACCCTTCACCCCATCACCAACCTCCACAGGTGAAATTACCGACATACCTGAATCATTCAACAAGTACTTCATAGAAACCATCCCTAAACTAGTTCAACAACAACCCACTACTACTATTACCAATATCCCCAAACCTGCAGTCAGTCCCCAAACTACTTTCCAGTTCCAACTCATCCCTACCAATTATGTCAAACAGTTACTATCCAAACTTAAACATAGAATACCTCCAGTTGGCTGCTAATGAACTTACCCACCCAATCTCTATTCTACTTAACAGATCTATATCAGAAAACACCATCCCACCAATTTGGAAAACCTCCTACATCATCCCTTTACATAGAGATAGAACATCCACTGACCTCATCAGCTATCATCCTATTGCCATCCTGTCCCCACTAGCAACAATTCTTGAAAAATGTATACACTACCATCTTATGCCATACCTACTTAATAACCAACTTCTCTCTCCTACCCAGCATGGATTTCACCCTGCCCACAGTACAACCACAGCCCTTCTTTCCTTTACAAACCTCATCAACCAAAACAGGCACTTAGGTAAACTAACATCTGCCATATTCTTAGACCTGTCAAAAGCCTTTGATATGGTCAAAGATCCCAAACTACTCCACTCCCTTACTAATCTTGACCTTAGTGATCACGCACTAGCCTGGTTCCAAAACTATCTACATTGTAGACAACAAGCAGTTCGATGGGACAACAATCTATCCTCACTGCTGCCTATTACCACAGGAGTCCCACAAGGGTCCATTCTGGGACCCCTTCTATTCGCCATCTTCATTAATGATCTCCACAGCATATCCCAAGATGCAACTGTTATACAATATGCTGATGACTCAACATTAGTCTGCTCAGCCAACGACCCACACAAACTTCTCTCCGCTACCCAGAAAGCCTTCCAAATTACAGAAACCTGGTTTCTTAATAAAAACCTATTACTTAATCCCAAAAAGGCCAAACTGCTGCTATTTAAACCAAACAAATCCATCTCAATGCCCAACACATTCAATATTGTGTCCAGAGATGGGACTATCATCTCTCCAAACACTCATACTAAACTGCTAGGAGTGACTATTGACAGCAACCTCAAGTTTGATCTACATACAAATCAAACTATTAAAAACATTCACAAAAAAACTGGGCAGTCTTTATAAAAACAAACCATTTCTAACCCAACATGCTAGAATAATCATAGCCCAAACCCACCTTCTCTCCACACTATTCTACACCACTTCCATCTTCACCAACCTACCTAAAACTGAAATGGCTAAGCTTAACATCTGCTACAATCAAATTGCCAAATTTGCTACTGGTGCCATTTACCATGCCCACCACTGTCATTCACTAAATCAACTTAACTGGCTTGAATTCCCAAATCTCCTTCCATTCCATCAACTTTCTTTCACCCAGAAACTCCTACTACTTCAGGACCCCCCCCCCCCCCGAGCATGATCTAATCTACTTAAACTACAAACTAATACCAGGCAGCTTTGCTGCAGTGATAAAAGACTAATCAAGGTGACCAAAAGCAATAACACAGCAGGTGACTCCCTCTTCCCTAACTACATCAGTAAAATTTGGAACTCATTACCTTCTGCTATTACCTCAGCCAACTCAATGGTTAAATTCAAAAAGCTACTAAAAGAACACCTAAAACTCACATGGCTATGCCCTTGCTACCCACCAGGTTGACCCATATCGTACGCACCCTCTGACCCACTCACATGCTCCCTTTCACTTTGTTCCCTTCAAGAAGAATCATGACTTCTCCGTATAGTGCCCGACCTGCAAACACCCACATCAACAGCCCACAATTATACACATTCCAACTTTAAACCCAACCACATCTCACAAAACTAACCCTAACATCCACTCCCAACCCCCTTGACTTACATTTGTCTCAATCAATGTTATTACTGGAAGCCAGTACATTCTATGTACTACTTTACTCTAACTTTAAAACTATGGAATCTTGTTAAATCTTGTGACTACCAATGAATTTTGTACTCTGTAACTTTAAAACTATGGAATCTTGTTAAATCATGTGTTTTCCCATGAACACTTGCTTGCTATGTAGAAATCTCCTACTTGTTTGTTCTAAATCTGTGGAGATTTTCTCCCCAGGCCTCCGCTGAAAATGGATATGTATCCAGTCGGACTCTCCTGGATAAATAAATGTAAAATAAATAAATATAGTAAAGAGCAGTTTAGATGTTTTCTGTATTTATGTGAGACTGTCCTGCAATGTTGTTTTATACTATTTCCTGTGATTCTGAACTCTGTTGTCACTGTGCTGAGCTACTGAGTATTGGCTTGGTCTTTTATTATTTATTATTAAATATATTTAAACCTTTCAACTGTGACTGGTTTGGTTAGAGATATTTAAGCTCTTAGTGTAGTTGCATATGTATTTGGTGACACTGTTTAGGCCACTCCAGTAGCCTTAAAAGTCTTGGACACACTTACCATTTGGATAATAGTAACATTACACAGTAAGATTGGGCATCATTTGGTAAGGGACTTTATAATAGCTGATAAGTAGTGGTTGGTGGCAGTGATAACTACCTTATAGTCTGGGCAGAAGGGGGCATAGCTAGTAAACTTGTGCCAGCCTTCCCCAGAAATGTCTGTGTGTGTGTGTGTGTGTGTGTGTGTGTGTGTGTGTGTGTGTGTGTGTGTGTGTGTGTGTGTGTGTGTGTGTGTGTCAGCTACTTGGGCAGGGACATGAAGCATTGGTTGGATAGAGAGGGTGCTGGAGGTTTTGGCTTGACCACTCGGCTGAGATCTTAACCCTATAGCTGTGCCAGTGGGGCGTCTTATTGGGGAGCTGGAGAAAGAAGGAGAAACCAGCCCCAGACTGACTGTGATCTCTGTATGCTCTTAAGGGAAATTGTACTTTACTGTGTGTGTACTTGTCATCCCCCTATTGTGTACACCCCTCACTGTTGCCAGTGGTGACGACTGAGGCTCCTTGATTACTGGTACAGTGCAGGGTCATCACAGAAGGGAAGGGAAGAATTTCTTCTAATGGGCTCAAAAATTTTTGGTTGTACATTTTTACTTCTGGTGATGTCATTTATATATATATATATATATATATATATATATATATATATATATATATATATATAAAACTTCAGCTTGTACAATATTTAGAACCCTTGTATACCGTCTCTTCACATGTGAGCTGGGAATCAGAAAGGGTCACTACCAGTGGTGAGTCCTAACATGGGATGCTCTCTTTTTCCCCCAAACCTCATTCTCTCATGAAAAAAAAAAAACATTAAAATTCTTTCTCTGAATAATACAACCTGCATGTACAAAATTGCATAAAACAAATAACTTACCAAAAACTAGAAATGCTTTACAGAGTCAAAAGCTTTCTCCCCAACATAACTTGTTGCATTTTCCACTTTTTACTTCCTCTCTTCACTACTTTATGGTGCTGCCATCCTTACTAATCACCAGGTATCACAAAATTCAAAACTTCAACAATGCTATAATAAAGTAGGTACAGTTTTAGCAAATACCCCTTTCAGAACCCACCACTGTATAGAGCTAAGCCTACATTTTTGAGAACTACTCCATCAACTAATATATACACACTTCGTCTATCTGACTATAAAACAAGTCAGATCCATCTGCTTACACCGGCCAGAAGATCGAAAACAGAGAAGACCGATGGATCAAAATCCGGCGCTGAGAACATCGACATGGGAAAAGGCTGTGTATGCGGTGGTAGCGGACGCTAGGGTGTGCGAGTAAGTAAGTGTGCGTGACTGTGAGCCAGTTAGGGTGGGTTAAGTGAGGTTTAGTGTTGGTTTGTAAGGATTTTGGTGTGCTTGTGTTGTGTGTGTGCTTTTGGACGGGATTTGTGTAAGGATTTTGGTGTGCTTGTTGTGTGTGTGTGCTTTTTGGACGAGTTTGTTTGTTGCTTGTCGACGTAGTCAGATAGATCCCTACAAACGTATCAAATCTGCAGGCCATTGTCTGTACTAATATCATGTTGCAAAGTTCTGTATCCATGAGGTCAGTACTCTCCCTCAAGTCCTTTAAAACCACTCTGAAGGACTTCCTAGCTAAGAGCTGGCTCTGTTCTTGCTCAAACTCAGGATGACCTATATCCCTGAATGAGAACAAATACCTCTTCATACCTCACATCTCCTTACTCTCCCTTCTTCACTCACTTCTTTACTTCTATCAGTTTCTCTGACCTGGTTTCCTTTCCCTAAATATACCATAAGGCTGCTTTTCTTTTACTTTGTATTGCAATTCCTGTTTGCATTAAACTAACTTACCTTTAATTTGTTCATAAACTGACTAAAATTTCTTTAAATATTAAATTATTGTAATCTAAGTGGTATCTATTTTTAACCAGTGTTGGTGCATTATGTAAAATTTGGTATTATTTAAACTGAAGATATTATGTATTATTTTTAAGGACTGTAAAATTATTTTTCTTAAAATGTTTTTGTAATACTTTGGAGCCTCATTCCCTGCACCTACACTGGAAACTGGCACCTACCAGTTGGACTTTCCTGGTAATCAAATGTTAATAATAATGTTCTTCTTTTGGCTTTTTCCAGTTAGGGGTCGCCACAGCAGAACTCCGGTCCGCTAATGATTGGCAGTAGATTTTTTTACAGGTGCCGAGGTGCCAGCTCGATGCCCAACCTTCAGCAAAGGCACACCCATTCTACACATGTCTTTCAAATGCCACTCGACTGCGGGGAGGACATGCAGACTCCACACAGAAGGCGCTCCAGCCAAGAATCGAATGGGAGAACCTCTTGCTGTGAGGCAACGATGCTACCGCTGCACCACCACGGCTTCTTCAAATGTTAATAATAATGATAATGATAATTATAATAACAGCACTGCTGGCAGTGATTTCTGATTTAGGAACACGTCCTCTGCATTGATTTTGTACTGAGGGGCATTGCCTCTCCAGGGACTTTGAAATATCACAAAGTTAAAAAACACAACACTTGCAGCATGGAGCATTTTCTGAAGAATAAGAACCATGAGGTGGGATCACTAGAAACAAGCGACACACTTTAAACACTAGACACCAGTGATGATCTTTATGCATTACTCTACGTCACATAAAAAGTTAATAGAACAAAGCATTTTGCATCACAAGGCATATTCTGAACAATAAGTCATATGAAAGGCAACTGTGATAGGTTCATAGTTTCATAGAGAATTATTAGGTTAGCTGCCGTTGTGGGCCATATTCACTTTGTGTGCTCGACTTAACCTACCCCATTTGGGTAGAGATTGGGCTTACCTATCCCATAGTTGATGTTTATATATTACTCCTAATGAGAATAACTGGGGTCATACCATAGATAATTTGAGGGGACCCATGCATGGGATAAAGCATTTAGGAGCTGCATCTGTCCATTAGTAGTTCAGGGTGCAGTCCTGGGATACATTTTCTGTTTCTCATCCATAGATTCAAGTTGCACTTGATTATGGACAGGGATGAACTTTGTTTTAAGTGGATGGGGAGTGTGTTCCAGAGCAGCAATATCCTCTGAGATATACCTGTCCCTCCAAACCATTCTGGTGATGTTGCAGAAGAGGTTTAGATCTCTAGCCTGAATATTTCTGATGCCATTTGACTTGCTGTTGTGTAGTAAATCCATCAATAGTGGGTTGGAGGATGTCTCGTATACCAGACACCAGTCACTTCTTAGCAGTCTACAGTATACTAAGTAGGGTGACAGGCTTTGAGTTGTTCCATGTAGAACATGTTGTTTAGGCCTTGTATCCTTTTAGTAAGGTATTTCTGTGGGTGTTCCAGTTATTGCATGTGTCTAGACATGTACATACTAACGTGGGGCATTATATTCAATGTCTGGCCTAATAAGAGCTACGTAAAGGGAGAAAACGACATCCCTAAATCTAGCCGTAATCCCTTTTTATAAGATGTGCAACATTGAATTGAAAATTGAACTGAAAATTGAGATTGGTGACAAATTTAGCTATTTTCTTGTAGCATGAAGTATGTTTCTTTCTTTCAGTATTGTTTAAGTTTGTTAGGATAGGATCAATGTATAAGAGTTGTCAGTAAGAAGGTGGTGGCTAGAGATTTTCTTGCAGTGTATGTAAGGAATCCATTGATCCTATAAAGGGAACCTAGTTTCTGGTGTGTAGATTTAATGGTGTGCAGTATATGCCAGTCATATTTGGGATTGTCATATATTACAATGCTTAGAAGTTTGCTGCTTGCTACAGTTTCAATGACAGTATTTTTGCTAACTTTATAGTAAAAGATGGCTTTTGATATTTGGCAACTTTTTGAAGTAAAACGCACTGACTTAGTTTTCTTGGGGTTGAGTAGGTTTGATTCTTTGAGCCAGGATGAAGATTTTTTTGGTAATGTCTTGGAGCATATTTATTGTTGAGACTGCAAATATTAATGTTCTTAGGTTTGCATTAGGCTAACTGCCCTTCTGAGCTTATCCAACTATCCCGCATGAGTATCAAACCCTTTGTGTCTGTAAGGAAAACACCTGAACCATTACACCAGCCTCCTTCTTGACTCATCTGTATACGAAACTAAATTATCATGTTGAGTGGAGGTGTGGAGGTTATTAATAAATATATTAAATAGGGGAGAACCCAAGATAGAGCCCTGAGAGAGTAACTGGTTGAAAAGATGAGCAGGTTTGTTGTCATTTAACAGTTTGTTGCCTTCCAGACAGGTAACTAAGGAAGCAAAGTCCTATTGAGGAGAGTTGAAGGAGCAGCTGCTGGTGTGAGACGGTATCAAATGCCTTTGACAAGTCTATGAACGTGGTGCACACAAGCAGACCAACTGTTTCTATGTCGGTTTATTATACTGGCAAAATATAGTAGAGCAGTAGTGGTGATGCGATGGGACCTAAAGCCATGTTGTGTTTCTGAGAGCAGGTTATTTGAGGATGGGTATTGCATCAGCTTCATATGGATGCATTTCTCTAATATTTTGGAGAGAGGGGTGTGAGAATCACTATCAGTCTGTGGTTATTACACTCTGTAGATGTGCCATATTTGTGCAGTGGTATGATGTAGGATTTTTCCACATTAATGGGACATGTCTTTCTGCAAAGGACCTATTAATTAGTATGGACATAGGGAAGGCTATGACTTCTGTGGTCATTTTAGGTAGTCTGATGGTAGCTGGTCTACACCTATGGAAGTAGTTTTTAGTTTTAGGAGTAACTTCATTATGAGTGAGGTAGGTACAGGACTAAAACTGAAGAGCTGTGAGTGGGTTTGTTTGGACAGGGGTAGAGAGAGAGAGGCAGATGTGTTAGTGTCTAAGAGAGATAATATTGATTGTATAATGCAGTAATTACACTGTGTGGAGATATAGTCTGTCATATCGTCTGATTTTGGAGAGGGAATGGTGGTCTTTCCAGGGTGGAGTAGTGTACTTAGAAATGACCAAAACAGTTTTGTTTTGTTTTTTATATCTTGGCCTTGTAGGTTGATATAGTATCTTTTCTTATCCTGCTTGACATGGAGTTTTGCACGGTTTCTAAGATGTCTAAATTGTTGGAAGGAATTTTAAGTTCTATCGTATACCAATTTTTCCAGGCTTTGTCCCTTTTTATCATGTTTTTTTTTATTTATTTTGTCAGCTATGGTGTGGGGCTGGACTTTACTCTTTTATTACATACTGAAGCTAGATCATTTAAGGTTTGTAAGAATATGTTATTCAAGTGTTCTATAGCAGTATCTAGTGGCATTGTTCTAAGTACTTCCCAGTTATATTGTTTATAGTTTCATTGAAAATATGATACAAGAACGGAGCAAACACTAGTAAAACAAGATGCGATATCCTGGGTAATCCAGAGGCTTTATTGCACACACTTCTTGAAAATAAAATAAAATAAAAAAACAAATATCAGAATTACTTTACAACAACAAATACTGAGCGCTTTCACCCACTACAAATACGCGGGTTTCTTCAGAGTACAAATATACTGTGTTAACACCAACCTCTTATAGTGAGGCAAATAAATGTATTAATTGAGTAATAACTTAATTGCATAGCAATGCCTAATGTTATTAGATTTGTTGGATATTGGCTTACAAAAGTAAGTTTGAAGAGAAGGTATAAAATTCATAGTAGTGCAGTTCAAGAGGGCATAACGCTGAAGGTTTAATATGTATAGATGTCTACTTGACAAGCTATGTGGTAGATAGCATTAAGCTTGTTAGTGTCGTAAGTAAATAAAATATTTAAAATATTTAAGATATTTAAATTATTTAAAATATTTTAAGATATTTTAAAATAACATTTCCTTTTGTGAAAATGATAATGATAAAATTCACTTTGAGTGTAACTATGATATAATTGTAATTGTAATAAATAGGTAGTCGAATAATATATACATAAAGTTGTGGTAATAAATATAAATATAAATATATAAAAATGTTTATGTGTAAATATATAAATACATAAGTTCAAGAAAATATATATATATATGTACCATAAATGTTAATGTAATAGTAGTAATAAATATATATATATATATATATATATATATATATATATATATAAATATAAATATATGTACAAATAATATATATAAATTCACAAAAGTGTCATATGCATAAATAAATAAATGAATAATGAAATATTTGCTATAATGTTATTGTCACAGATAACCATAAGAATATCTAGAAGGTGTATATATAATATAATATAATCTATAGATAACATATATGTAAAATGATTTTAAAAAACAAAAATACATTTCATATATATTCAAGTAAATATAAACAGATTCATATGCACATTGATTTATACTTCAAAATACTGGCAATACTAATGTGCCCATTCAATCCTGGTGTAACACTGGCATTTAATCTAAATTGCCACAGGCACTCCTTTGTTAGTAATAAGTTGTCTAGGTCACCTTCCTTTTCCCAGGGGTTGTATATTCTATCTATAATGAAGAATATAAATCTTTTAAAGTTGCTACATGTAGTACTGTGAACATAAAGGGCATTGGTTTCTTTTTTATGTTTAATGTCTCTTATATGTTCCATAATCCGTTCTTTTAATTTTCTCTTAGTTTTTCCAACATAAAATCTGGGTCATGAAATACAACTAGCTAAATAAACAACCATTTTAGTGTTACAGTTGCAATGTCCAGGACATTGGAGCATTCTCCCGTATTCATTAACCATAGAACAGGGTCCATCATTAATATATTTGCAACTTTTACAAAACCCACATTTTTTCATTTTTGATGTGTTGAATCTAGGCACACTGCTACAACTTTCAAAAATCTCCTTTAAATTTATTCCCCTGCTGTAGGTAATTCTAGGATATGGGCCTAAAATGTCTTTGAATTCTTTCTTGTTGTTAAACACACAGTTCCAAGTGTCATTTAAAATTGTAACTATTGCCTTTGAATTGTCATTGTAAGGCATAATAAATGCATCCTTTTTATTTAAGGACTTTGGTTCACTTGGTCTATTCTTTAAACCATTAAGAAGTATCGGTTTATATTTGGTGTCCCTGTTATTAGCCACCTCTTGATGTGCTAAATCTAATTCTTTCTGTGGGTAACCCCTTTCAAAAAATATTTCCTTAATAACTTTAATCTCTTCCAGAAAGTTTTTAACGTCACTTATAATGCGTGAAAGTCTGACCATTTGACCTTTCACCAAGTTTTTCTTCTGGAAATGCGGATGGGTGCTTTCATAGTGCAAGTAACTGTTGGAATATGTTTTTTTACGAAAAATGTTTGATTCAATCTTGCCATTCTTAGTATACATCCTAATGTCCAGATAGTCACAGTATTCATTTTGTATTTGAAATGTAAATTTTAGAAAGGAGGTACTGGTGTCTAGATATTGTATAAATTCATTAATTTCATTTTCTTCACCTTTCCAAAAAATTAGGATGTCATCTAAAAATCTAACATAAAAAATTATGTTTTTCCAATGACTAGATGTAAATACTTTTTCTATTTCCCATTGTGCTAGGACTAAGTTAGCATAAATGGGGGCACATCTTGCCCCCATTGCTACTCCTGTGCATTGTTTATAATATTCACCTTCTAAGAATATATAATTATTGTTTAAAATCATATCCATGAATTCCACTAAAAGTTTTCTTTTTACTATGTGAAGTCCACTGTATTTGTCCAACATCTTCTCAAATAATACCAACCCTTCATTGTGTGGTATCACACTAAATAAGTTGATAATATCCACTGTTAGCATAATGTATTTCCCTCCTGTATAATTGTCATTAAATTCTTTTAATTTTTCTAGGCAATTCCAGGAGTCCTTAATAATATGTGGAAAATTCATAGTGATGTTTTACAATACTCATCTACAAATTTAGCTATAGTTTCCAGTTTTGAGTTTTTGCTGACACAATTGGTCTGAAGGGTGGGTTTTGAATATTTTGTGTACTTTAGATATGCCAAAGATCGTAGGAGTGATGGGGTGTTCAACGGCTAAGAAGTCATATTCTTGTGTATTAATCATACTTTCCATTAAATAGTCGTATAGTAACCAATCTATCTTGGTATATGCTCTTTGTACTTCATGTTTAGAAACTTTTGTATAAGTATCTTCATCTTCTAACATGGTTACCATTTTGTTGATATAATCTATCTTTGTCATAATTATAACCCCACCACCCTTGTCTGGCTTCATAATCCTGTACTTGTTATTGCCACAAAGTTCTGCTAAACAGAATCTCTCAGTGTCAGTTAGGTTATCATTTTTCATATGTTTTTTCTTTAGCTCCCTACGTATTTGTGACTCACAAAGCGTTTCAAAAACTTGTATGACCGGGTTATTAGGTGGTATGAATGTACTAGATCTTTTCAGTGCTATAAACCCTCTGTCATTGTCAACTGATGCCTGTTCCTTTGCAAAAAACATCTTTAAACTCAGTAATCTAACATAGATTTTTAAGTTAATAAGTGTTTTCCCTATATCACTGTTAAAATAAGGGACAAATGTAAAACCTCTTTTGAACAGAGTTACATGACCAGAGTTTAAATTCAGTTCACTATAATTGTATATGTTGAAACCACCATTAGTAATGACATCACATGCATCATTAGAGTTTAAGAACAAAAAAATATTTAGGGATAGTAATGACTATGCTAATAAGAGGGCATACCATCATTTTAAAGATTTTAAATTGTTTGCACATAATAATGAAAAAACAAAATTTTCTGGTAATAAAAATGTAAATATTGATCTGAATAGGGACAATGGCACATTTAATGCAAATAACAGTAGAAATAAATATGGATATCACAACAAAAATGCATTCCACAGGGATGCTTAGAGAGATAATGATGTTTTTTTAGAACAACCTCCACTAAGGAGGTCCGAAAGAATAAGAGACAGGTATCAGGAAGGGAAAAACCAGCATCTGAATCAAGGGAGGAAAGCCCATTACAGGACAAACTCCCATTACTACTAAAAGAAACAGTTAATGGTTTATTAGCTACATCTACTGAATTTCCTGTGCTAGAAATTAACATAGACACTGAAAATGTGAATGAACACAATGATTTTTCATTTGATTTAAGTGTTGAAAACATGGTAAATTCTGAATATTCTGGAGATACCATTATTATAGGTGAAAACTGTGAGACATCCAACCATGATGTATGTGATGTCATTACTAATGGTGGTTTCAACATATACAATTATAGTGGAACTGAATTTAAACTCTGGTCATGTAACTCTGTTCAAAAGAGGTTTTACATTTGTCCCTTATTTTAACAGTGATATAGGGAAAACACTTATTAACTTAAAAATCTATGTTAGATTACTGAGTTTAAAGATGTTTTTTGCAAAGGAACAGGCATCAGTTGACAATGACAGAGGGTTTATAGCACTGAAAAGATCTAGTACATTCATACCACCTAATAACCCGGTCATACAAGTTTTTGAAATGCTTTGTGAGTCACAAATACGTAGGTAGCTAAAGAAAAAACATATGAAAAATGATAACCTAACTGACACTGAGAGATTCTGTTTAGCAGAACTTTGTGGCAATAACAAGTACAGGATTATGAAGCCAGACAAGGGTGGTGGGGTTATAATTATGACAAAGATAGATTATATCAACAAAATGGTAACCATGTTAGAAGATGAAGATACTTATACAAAAGTTTCTAAACATGAAGTACAAAGAGCATATACCAAGATAGATTGGTTACTATACGACTATTTAATGGAAAGTATGATTAATACACAAGAATAGGACTTCTTAGCCGTTGAACACCCCATCACTCCTACGATCTTTGGCATATCTAAAGTACACAAAAATATTCAAAACCCACCCTTCAGACCAATTGTGTCAGCAAAAAACTCAAAACTGGAAACTATAGCTAAATTTGTAGATGAGTATTGTAAAAACATCACTATGAATTTTCCACATATTATTAAGGACTCCTGGAATTGCCTAGAAAAATTAAAAGAATTTAATGACAATTATACAGGAGGGAAATACATTATGCTAACAGTGGATATTATCAACTTATTTAGTGTGATACCACACAATGAAGGGTTGGTATTATTTGAGAAGATGTTGGACAAATACAGTGGACTTCACACAGTAAAAAGAAAACTTTTAGTGGAATTCATGGATATGATTTTAAACAATAATTATATATTCTTAGAAGGTGAATATTATAAACAATGCACAGGAGTAGCAATGGGGCAAGATGTGCCCCATTTATGCTAACTTAGTCCTAGCACAATGGGAAATAGAAAAGTATTTACATCTAGTCATTGGAAAAACATAATTTTTATGTTAGATTTTTAGATGACATCCTAATTTTTTGGAAAGGTGAAGAAAATGAAATTAATGAATTTATACAATATCTAGACACCAGTACCTCCTTTCTAAAATTTACATTTCAAATACAAAATGAATACTGTGACTATCTGGACATTAGGATGTATACTAAGAATGGCAAGATTGAATCAAACATTTTTCGTAAAAAAACATATTCCAACAGTTACTTGCACTATGAAAGCACACATCCACATTTCCAGAAGAAAAACTTGGTGAAAGGTCAAATGGTCAGACTTTCACGCATTATAAGTGACGATAAAAACTTTCTGGAAGAGATTAAAGTTATTAAGGAAATGTTTTTTGAAAGGGGTTACCCACAGAAAGAATTAGATTTAGCACATCAAGTGGTGGCTAATAACAGGGACACCAAATATAAACCGATACTTCTTAATGGTTTAAAGAATAGACCAAGTGAACCAAAGCCCTTAAATAAAAAGGATGCATTTATTATGCCTTACAATGACAATTCAAAGGCAATAGTTACAATTTTAAATGACACTTGGAACTGTGTGTTTAACAACAAGAAAGAATTCAAAGACATTTTAGGCCCATATCCTAGAATTACCTACAGCAGGGGAATAAATTTAAAGGAGATTTTTGAAAGTTGTAGCAGTGTGCCTAGATTCAACACATCAAAAATGAAAAAATGTGGGTTTTGTAAAAGTTGCAAATATATTAATGATGGACCCTATTCTATGGTTAATGAATACGGGAGAACACTCCAATGTCCTGGACATTGCAACTGTAACACTAAAATGGTTGTTTATTTAGCTAGTTGTATTTCATGACCCAGATTTTATGTTGGAAAAACTAAGAGAAAATTAAAAGAACGGATTATGGAACATATAAGAGACATTAAACATAAAAAAGAAACCAATGCCCTTTATGTTCACAGTACTACATGTAGCAACTTTAAAAGATTTATATTCTTCATTATAGATTGAATATACAACCCCTGGGAAAAGGAAGGTGACCTAGACAACTTATTACTAACAAAGGAGTGCCTGTGGCAACTTAGATTAAATGCCAGTGTTACACCAGGATTGAATGGGCACATTAGTATTGCCAGTATTTTGAAGTATAAATCAATGTGCATATGAATCTGTTTATATTTACTTGAATATATATGAAATGTATTTTTGTTTTTTAAAATCATTTTACATATATGTTATCTATAGATTATATTATATTATATATACACCTTCTAGATATTCTTATGGTTATCTGTGACAATAACATTATAGCAAATATTTCATTATTCATTTATTTATTTATGCATATGACACTTTTGTGAATTTATATATATTATTTGTACATATATTTATATTTATATATATATATATATTTATTATTACTATTACATTAATATTTATGGTACATATATATATATATATATATATATATATATATATATATATATATATATATATATATATATATATATATATATTTTCTTGAACTTATGTATTTATATATTTACACATAAACATTTTTATATATTTATATTTATATTTATTACCACAACTTTATGTATATATTATTCGACTACCTATTTATTACAATTACAATTATATCATAGTTACACTCAAAGTGAATTTTATTATCATTATCATTTTCACAAAAGGAAATGTTATTTTAAAATATCTTTAAATATTTTAAATAATTTAAATATCTTAAATATTTTAAATATTTTATTTACTTACGACACTAACAAGCATAATGCTATCTACCACATAGCTTGTCAAGTAGACATCTATACATATTAAACCTTCAGCGTTATGCCCTCTTGAACTGCACTACTATGAATTTTATACCTTCTCTTCATACTTACTTTTGTAAGCCAATATCCAACAAATCTAATAACATTAGGCGTTGCTATGCAATTAAGTTATTACTCAATTAATACATTTATTTGCCTCACTATAAGAGGTTGGTGTTAACACAGTATATTTGTACTCTGAAGAAACCCGCGTATTTGTAGCGGGTGAAAGCGCTCAGTATTCATTGTTGTAAAGTAATTCTGATATTTGTTTTTTTTATTTTATTTTATTTTCAAGAAGTGTGTGCAATAACGCCTCTGGATTACCCAGGATATCACATCTTGTTTCATTGAAAATATCTTTGCTGAAACTGGTTGTCTTTCATATTTGATTATAGAGAATATATTTATCTAGGTTATGGTGAGTTCTAATGGCATATGCAGGTATCTGGTCACTTATGCTATCTGAGAGGCAGCCTACTTTTATCAGTGTGCCTGGCAAACTTTTGTTTGTTTGTTAGTTTGTGTTTTTTTTAATTTTTTAATGTTGCCATTGCTTAAAACATTGTACTTGTGTTTTATCAAGCTATCTATGAGATCATACATTAAGTATGTGACTACTGTTTAGATATGCCGATTCAAGAAAATTATTTTTGTGCAGCATCAAATTTACATTATGAGACGGAAAAGCACAATAGAAAACAACAGGTGCATTCTTAAGGTGTGCATTCTGAACTTTGGTTAAAAGTGACTGATCATTTCCAGAGTTATTGCAATGGCTACAATTTTCAGCGTGCCAGCTAAGAGGCACTACTATGAATGTTATAACTGACATTGCAAACATCTGTCCCAAATGTAATTTCCATAGTTCTACAAAATTATTTTATTGCAGATATCAAAAGCTGCTAAAACTTAATATACTGCAATAAAAATAGTTTCAGCAGCAGAAAATCAAAAAATGTTTATAAATTCTATGTTGCCATTAAATGATTTACAGACGTTTTTGCTGTTTTTGATATTTTTACATTGCACATTTGATGTGCTAAAGCTATTTTGCTTTATGGCATGAGTTAAAAAGAAAGATTCAAATATATTTAAATCTGCCAAAGAAATGAGCCTGCATTATCCTATTTGACTTGGTACCTTTGAGTTAGTATAAATATTGTAGCCAAAATATATGAATCTGCACTGTATTTGACAAAAGCAGGCCATTTACTCTGAGAAGTTTCAATACTCTTATATGAACCCAATAATTTTATTGTTACCAATAATGAATGCAGCAAATGTTATTTCTTAAATTCTGGCCAAAAACATTTTCCCAAACCAAACAGAGATATTACCTTTGCTGTAGGAATATCGGCTGTAAACAGGATGTA
>NC_056751.1:771366969-771446969 GCF_019279795.1 Protopterus annectens
CATTTACAATTTAACCAAAGGTGATGAAGTATCAGCATTGCACCATTTAAACAAAGGTGAGGAGGCATCAGCATGGCACCATTTAACCAAAGGTGATGAGGTACCAGTATTGCACCATTTAACCAAAGGTGATGAGGCATCAGCACTGTACCATTTAACCAAAAGTGATGAGGTATCAGCATTGCACCATTTAACCAAAGGTGATGAGGCATCAGCATTGCACCATTTAACCAAAGGTGATAAGGCATCAACATTGCACCATTTAACCAAAGGTGGTGAGGTGTCAGCATTGCACCATTTAACTAAAGGTGATAAGGTACCAGCATTGCTCCATTTAATGAAAGGTGATGAGGCATCAGCATTGCACCATTTAACCAAAGATGATGAGGCGTCAGCATTCCACCATTTAACCAAAGGTGATGAGGTACCAGCATTGCACCATTTAACCAAAGGTAATGAGGTATCAGCATTGTACCATTTAACCAAAGGTGATGAGGTACCAGCATTGCACTATTTAACCAAAGGTAATGAGTTATCAACATTGCATAAATTAACAAAAGGTGATGAGGTATCAGCATTGCACCACATAACCAAAGGTGATAAGGCATCAGCATTGCATCATTTAACCAAAGGTGATGAGGCATCAGCATTGCATCATTTAACCAAAGGTGATGAGATACCAGCAATGCACCATTTAACCAAAGGTGATGAGGTATTATAATTGCACCTTTTAACCAAAGGTGATGAGGTATCAGCATTGCACCATTTAACAAAAGGTGATGAGGTACCAGCAGTGCACCATTTAACCAAAGATGATGAGGTACCAGCATTGCACCATTTAACCAAAGGTGATGATGTATCAGCATTGCACCATTTTACCAAAGGTGAGGAAGTACCAGCATTGCACCATTTAACCAAAGATGATGAGGCACCAGCACTGCACCATTTAACCAAAGGTGATGAGGTATCAGCATTGCACCATTTAACTAAAGGTGATGAGGAAAAAGCATTGCACCATTTAACCAAAGGTGATGAGGTATCAGCATTGCACCATTTAACCAAAGGTGATGAGGAAAAAGCATTGCACCATTTAACCAAAGGTGATGAGGCACCAGCATTGCACCATTTAACCAATGGTGATGAGGTATCAGCATTGCACCATTTTATGAAAGGTGATGAGGCATCACAATTGCACCATTTAACCAAAGGTGATGAGATATCAGCATTGCACCATTTAACCAAAGGTGAGGAGGCATCAGCATGGCACCATTTAACCAAAGGTGATGAGGTACCAGTATTGCACCATTTAACCAAAGGTGATGAGGCATCAGCATTGTACCATTTAACCAAAAGTGATGAGGTATCAGCATTGCACCATTTAACCAAAGGTGATGAGGTACCAGCAATGCACCATTTAACCAAAGTTGATAAGGCATCAGCATTGCACCATTTAACCAAAGGTGATGAGGTGTCAGCATTGCACCATTTAACTAAAGGTGATGAGGTACCAGCATTGCACTATTTAACCAAAGGCGATGAGGTACCAGGAACAAACAGCAATAAAACACCACTGGGGACTGAAACAAAATACAAATGGATTTTTAAAGAGCCAAACAACCAGGAATAAAAATAAATCAATCTCCAAGCAACAAAGTTAACTTAAAGCAAAAAAGTGAAGAAACTTGCACAACTCATCCCAAAAGCCCCCGTCTCACTCCCCCCCCAAAAAAACACCAAATATTAGACGAAACAGCTGCAATAGTTAAGTAGCAGTGAAAGATCAGGACTTTGCAGAATATCCTCGCAATTGCTAAATATTTATCATGGTTTCTAATCTACACAGCATTACTTTATAGTTGTCTAAAAAAGAGTAAAGTCTAAATTGCAACTTTTCTCCGCAGGGCAAGTGAGGATGCAAATAAGTATTAAATCACTTAATATTGAAGGAATAATGGGAGGTGGGATTAGAATTAAATGCTAGAAGTATCATGAATCAAAAAAAGATCTTGCCATATAAACATCATTTGTCTTTTGTTTTTTATTTTCTCAAGACACTAGGGTTTACAGGAATCTATAAGTGATTGTGAGCTGGAGATAAGGGGCAAAGCAAAGACTGTAGCCTTTTTTGATACCATTTTGATTAATAAATCTATACAGGTATCCACCATCCCAGATATATGGACATCTTTTTACACCATTCCATTACACAAAGGAGGCAATAACAATGAACCATCCAACTAAAGACCTGTTGCTATCCTCTCCCCGCTATCTAAGCTCCTAGAAAAATGCATACACCAACAGCTATTTGAATACCTAACAAATGAAAACCTCCTAAACCCCACTCAACACGGTTTCAGACCCCATCGTTGTACATCCAGTGCCCTCCTGTCCTTTACTCATACTGTTGCCAAAGCCAGAGACAAAAATCTACTTCTTTCTTGTCTCTTGGCTGTCAAAAGCTTTCAATACTGTCTCTGATTCTAAACATCTGATCTCAAACTCTCCTCCTCTACTATTAAATGTTTCTCTAGCTCTCGCACTAATAGACAACAGTCAGTAAGATGACAGTCCACCTGCTCCCCTTTCTTGCTCACTGATACTGGAGTCCCTCAAGGCTCCATTCTTGGCCCACTGCTAATTAATGTTTTCACCAACCAACTACACACTTCCTATACAACACCCACCCTGATACAAAATGCAGACAACTCCACTCATCACCTGTTTTGACAACATTTCTAATCTCCTCTCTACCACGCAAAATAGCTTTCTGTCTGTAGAAAAATGGCTAACTGACAACCAACTAATACTTAACCCTAAAAAAACAAAACGTCTACTATTTCTTCCCAAATCGCTCTCTCACCTCAAATCAGCCTTCACCATTACTTCTCCTCATAATATCATAATTCAAGCAGACCAACATACACAGATTCTTGGTATTATAATTGATGACCAATTGAAATTTGATACCCACATACAACACTGTATCAAAAAGACAAATCAGAAACTCGGCTTACTCTACAGACATAAAACATACCTAGCCCCTGACTCCAGACTCTATCTCAGGCTTTCCTTATTCCTTGTCTACTATATGTTACGCCTATCGTTACACATCTACAATCTACACCTTTAGCTAAACTCCATCAAACCTATTACAGTGTTGCAAGATTTGCCAGTAACTTACCTTACAAATCACATCACTGTCTTGCGTTAAAACAACTTCACTGGCTGGATTTCCACCAACACCTGCTTCTCTCCCATTTGCAACTCACATAGTCTCTACTTTCTAATCCCTTAGCCTGTGCCTCTCTCTCCTCATAATTTCCCTAAACACCCCCTCCTGTACTCTCCGTAGCTCAGACCAGAACCTATTTAACACCTATAAACCTAACAAAAATATTGGCATGGTTCTTTACAAAAACTATATATCCCAGGCCTGGAACAAGCTCCTCCCTTGCATAAGTACCATTATTAGCATAAGTCTCTTTAAATCCAAACTCAAAAATGTTCTCCTAAATACCAGCACCTAGCATTCATTGCCAAGATCCCACTTAATCCCCCTCCTCGCCCCTCACAACTCCTTGCTATCTCTTATTGCTGCCTACGGTGTATTCATTGACTCCCTTTGTAACCTATGACTCTCCACCCACTTTTTCCAATAATCCATTGCTCTCTGAAGACAGTGTCAATAACAACTATATTATCTCTCTCCAACATATATCTTCCTACACAATATCAGTGATCTCAGATGTGTATACTCATCTGTAGTTCTGCCTGTAATTTCTACAAAACATTTCTTTTTTACTAAGCATTGTAATTCACTTTTTCCCCCTTTTATACTAGTTTGTCTAAAATTTCTACTTCCCGTAATATATATGTTTTCTTTTGAAATGTAATTTGGAACATTTCTCCTTGGATCTCCAATGAAAATGGGCCATCTGGCACAGTTGGACTAACCCGGTTAACAAATGACAAATAAATAAATAAATAAATTGTGAGACACAGAGAAGGACATGAATGTTGTAAAAAAGTAAACAAAAGCTCTGTGCTAGTCACAAATTTTCTTAGAATGTGGCAAGACATTGTACATAAAGTTGTCCCATTGTGTAACCACCATATTAAATGAACAAATTACAAATGTAAATGATCTAAAGATAGTAGATCAATTAGAAACCATCCCCAGAGTTGCTTAATGCAAGCATTAAGCTTAAGCTGACAAATGGGATGTATAGTGCAGTGTTGTCATTATACCCATAAGGCTAATGTATGTCGAATGTCATGTGCCTGTATACCATTACTCTAAAGGGCATGTTTGTTTACCTGCTAGCTCATGAATGGCTGTTAGAGCCTATGATTTATGGCAGCATATATGTACTCTGGCTGTTAGAACCTATGATTCATGGCAGTGTATTTGTATTCTGGCAGTTAGTGCTTACGATGCATGGCAGCATATTTCTACCCTGGCTGTTAGAGCCTATGATTCATGGCAGTGTATTTGTATTCTGGCAGTTAGTGCTTACGATGCATGGCAGCATATTTCTACCCTGACTGTTAGTGCCTATGACGCATGGCATTGTATTTCTACCCTGGTTTTTGGTGCCTATGATTCATGGCAGCATATTCGTACCCTGGCTTTTGGTGCCTATGATTCATGGCAGCGTATTTCTACCCTGGCTGTTAGTGCCTATGATTCATGGCAGCATATCCGTACCTTGGCTTTTGGTGCCTATGATTCATGGCAGCATATTCGTACTATGCTTTTGGTGCGTGTGATTCATGGAAGCATATTTCTACCCTGGCTGTTAATGCCTATGATTTATAGCAACATATCTGTACCCTGGCTGTTAGTGCCTATGATTCATGGTAGCATATTTGTTCCCTGAATGTTGGTGCCTATGATTCATGGGAGTATATTTGTAGCCAAGCTGTTAGTGCCTATAATTCATGGCAGCATATTTGTTCCCTGGATATTGGTGCCTATGATTCATGGCAGCATATCTGTACCCTGGCTTTTAGTGCCCTTGATTCATGGCAGTGTATTTGTACCCTGGCTGCTAGTGCCTATGATGAATGGCAGTGTATTTAGCCCCTGGATGTTTGTGCCTATGATTCATTGCAACATATTTGTACCCTGGTTGTTAATGTCTATGATTCATGTCAGTGTATTTAGCCCCTGGATGTTAGTTTCCTATGATTCATGGCAGCATATCTGTTCCCTGACTGTTAGTGCCTATGTTGTATGGCAGTGTATATTTACCCTGGCTTTTAGTACCTATGATGAATGGCAATGTACTTGTACTCTGGCTGTTAGTGCCTATGATTTATGACAGCATAGTTGTACCCTGGCTTTTGTTACTTAAGAAATTTTACTACACCCACAAGTAAATAACCATGCAAGGATCCTAGCTTTGTGTATATTGTACCCCTGATAAGTAGTGCTCCTACCACTTTGTCGAAGTGAATTGTTGGTAGTTTCAGAACTTAAACAGGACACGAGTTTTGTGTGAATGAACTAATTATAACAAGGGGCTTCATTATCCTCTAACGACAGCACACTCTCATGTGTGACCACAGACCCCCCCCCTTTTCAGGTTATCCTCTAATGACATCACACTCTCATGTGTGACCACAGACCCCCCCTTTCAGGTTATCCTCTAATGACAGCACACTCTGATGTGTGACCACAGACCCCCCCCCTTTTCAGGTTATCCTCTAACGACAGCACACTCTGATGTGTGACCACAGACACCCCCCCTTTTCAGGTTATCCTCTAATGACAGCACACTCTGATGTGTGACCACAGACCCCCCCTTTTCAGGTTATCCTCTAATGACAGCACACTCTGATGTGTGACCACAGACCCCCTTTTCTGGTTATCCTCTAATGACAGCACACTCTGATGTGTGAACACAGACCCCCTTTTCAGGTTATCCTCTAATGACAGCACACTCTGATGTGTGACCACAGACCCCCCCCCCTTTTCAGGTTATCCTCTAATGACAGCACACTCTGATGTGTGACCACAGACCCCCCCCCCTTTTCAGGTTATCCTCTAATGACAACACACTCTGATGTGTGACCACAGACCCCCCCTTTTCAGGTTATCCTCTAACGATAGCACACTCTGATGTGTGACCACAGACCCCCCCCCCCTTTTCAGGTGCTGTGTTTTGATCAGCGGTTTCTGAGCACAGAAGGTTATGCCTTCACGGTGTCCTCTTTAAGGCCACATTGCTTTTTCGTGCTAGCCAGGGGGGCACTGTAGCCAAGTAAAGTGCAGTTCTTCTCGCACCAGTGGGGAAAAGGGGGATGCTGGAATACTCAAGACAAGACAGAAAAGGAAAAGAAATCAGAGATCCAGAAAAAAGGGCTGCAGGGCTGGAATTGGCTGCAGAGCTGAAAACTAATCCTCACAGGCCTGCTCTGCCTTCAATACTGCTAGCAAATGCATGCTCGCTGGACAGTAAAATGGATGACCTGAGGCTGGATCTCTGCAGCAAAAATAAGGTGAGAAATACCTGTTTTTTTGATGATTGCTGAGATGTAGCTGCATAACAAGATCAGTGATAGTGCTGTTAGCTTAGATGGTCTCACACTCTTCGTGCTGACAGATGTCGAGCTTTGTGTGGAAAGGCCAAGGGAGGTGGAGTCTGCATCTATATGAATGAAAGATGGTGTAAGAACTGTGAGATTGTTCACTCACATTGCTCTGGTAATCTGGAGTTCCTGTCCTTAAAATGCAGACCCTTTTATGTACCTACAGAGTTAAATGGAATATATGTAACAGTGGTATACATTCCACCCAGTGCAAACACTACTGAGGCCCTGAGCAATCTTGATAAATCTGTGAGCTGCAGAGGAAAAACGCAGACTTAGTACACATGGTAACTGGCGATTTTAATCAAGTGGATCTGAGAGATGTGTTATGCCACTACTATCATTTTGTAGATTTTCCTACAAGGGATGCTAACATTCTGGACAAGGCATATTCCAACACCAAAGGTGCCTACAGAGCAATACAACAACCTAACTTAGGAAGCTCTGACCATCTTACTACTATGCTTCTACTAGCCTAAAAAACTGCTCTGATCAGAGAAAATCCCACAGTTAAGCAGATCAGGGTCTGGCATAAGGGGGCTTTGGCATGTCTTCCAGACTGTTTTGACAACACCTGCTGAGACATTTCAAAGAAGCAGCTACGTCAGATGGACTGGGTGAACACAGATGATTACACAGAAGCAGTAATACGTAACTAAGTGTGTTGAAGACATATCTGACATCAAAAGCATCACAATCAGAGCAAACCAAATGCTGTGGCTCAACAACAAAGTCTATGATCTCCTGAAGGCAAGAAATACAGCATCCAGGGCTAAGGACAAGAAGGGTCTCCGCGAAGCTAGAACAAACCTAAAGAGGAGCATTAAAGAGGCCAAGAGGGAATATGGAAAGAATTTACAAAGTCAGTTTGCAGACATGAGAGACAGCAGGAGTCTCTGGCAAGGGATACAACAGATTACTGGCTATGAAACCAGATCAACTCAGTGTGAAGACAGCATTGAATTCCTGGACAGACTGAACTCCTTCTTTGGCAGATTTGAAGATAAGAACAACATGGCTGCTCTAAGGCTACCTATCAACCAAGAGGAGGCGGTGCTCAGCCTTAACTCCAATGAAGTGAGATATCAACTTAAGATGATGAAACCCAGGAAGGCTGGTGGTGCTGATAAAATATTGGGCAAAGTACTTAAAGGCTGTGCAGACCAACTATGCTTACTTCTAAATGATATTTTCAACCCCCCCCCCATTCTTGGTAAATATCCCTTCAGCATGACGAATGTTGTCCCTCTCCCCAAAAAAGCTAATCCAGTCTGCATAAATGACTACAGTCTGGTTGCTCTAACTTCAAATGTCATGAAATGCTTTGAGAGGCCAGTTAAAAGGCATCTTTCGGCAAACCTTCTATCCTCCTTCAACTCTCTACAGTTTGCTTATCAGGCTAACAGTTCCACTGCAGATGCTATTTCAATGGCACTCCACCTCTCACTTGATCATCTGGAGGGAAGAAACAACTACATCAGGCTGTTGTTTATTGAGTTCAGCTCAGCATTCAGTAGGGTGGTTCCAATGCAGCTTATTGACAAGCTTGTACATCTTGGAGTTAGCAAGCTCATGTGCAACTGGATCCTCGACTTCTTCACAAACAGACCTCATCCATGACTGTTCTGCACAATACAACACCAATCACATCATTAAATTTGCAGATGATACTACGGTTGTGGGCCTCATCAAAGAGGAGGATGAAAGAGCTTACAGAGACGAGATCTACACTTTGATTGACTGGTGTGCTAAGAACAACCTTGACCTGAATGGAAAAGGTCACTAACATGCTCACCGCTCGTGATAAATGGTGAGGAGGTGGAAAGGGGTAAATCTACAATGTTTTTGGGAGTGCACATTTCAGAGGATCTCTGTTGGACTATGAACTCAGAACAGTTGGTCAAAAAAGCACACCAATGTTTCCACTTTCTCACAAGGCTTAAAAAACAAAGTTCCCACCTACTGTTCTCACCACATTCTACAGAGGAGCAGTTGAGAGCATCTCACTACTAGCATCACAGTCCGGTTTGGGAACAGTACAATTGCAGAAAGAAAGAAGCTGCAGAGAGTGGTCTGAGTTGCTGAAAAAAGCATGGGCACCAACTTACCATCAATCCAGGATGTCTTTGCAGCAAAAAGTATTAAATGTGCCTTCAGAATAATTCATGACCCCTCTTACCCTGCACATGGCTGGTTTACACAACTGTCGTCAGGCAAGAGATTTCAAAGTATTTGCTGCAGGACCACCAGATACTTAAACAGCTTCTACCCAACAGTGTTGAGAATTACAAACTCTGATACCAGCCACAGATTATTTAGTCAGTAATCATTCAGAATATGTAGCTCAGCTGAAAAGTGTGCAATATCTTTTTTTATTCTTTGATGTAATATTATATTTTCTTATTCATGTGCGATTGCCTGCTGTTTGTCTGATGCAGATGAACAAAGGAGGACAATCCTGACATGTGCACTCCTACTCTTTCATGCTGCTATGTACAGTATTCTTCTTATGACTGTCGGGGGGGGGGGGGGCTTGTGTGTTTTTGCTTTTATTATTGATTTAGGTATCCTTCTGTGGGTTTTGTATTGAGTATGTTTTTTTTTTAAATTGAAATGTTATATGGTTGTTCTTGCTATCCTTGCTTCCTATGTACTCTCTGATGAGGTGATACTCAGAATTTCATTTAGGCTGCACTTGTATGGCCCTAAATAGCAATAAAGGTGACTTTGACTGTTCCCACACATCCCTGTATTAGGTAAGCCATGAATGCATCTTCTGCAAGGCATTGACTTCACACTTTTCCATCATCGTTTTGTATTTCTGTATTCTCACTTTCTTGGTTCCATATTGAACGACAAGACTCTTAGCACTAAGTCTCAAAATTCCCAAAAAAATACTGAAAACACCGAAAAACAGCAAATGTTGAATATCACTTTTCTTCTTTAAACTTTTTTTGCAAGTGGGAGGCAAACCCCCACCAGTACTTACACATATACCAGTTCTGAGATCATCATTCCTTAGAGAAAAAGGAATATTCCAAGGAAGAGGAACCTTGGAATTCACATATTCATTCATCCAGCCTCAGTATTGTGGGACCTTGCAAAAATGAGTCTGGCATTTCAAATCGTTACTCATTTTCACATTGTTCTTCTCTCTGAAGTGCATGTTTTTACTGTTGCTAAATTCTTACTCAGAAACATTTCAAAAAGCTGCAAATTATTTAGCAGTATGCTTTGATATCTGAATCATACATTTAAACAAGAAAGGTTCACTTTCTATAAATACAGGAGATATTAATCATGCAGTTACCAGATGCAATTTTCAGCAAACTTGGTAAGCCAAAGGGCATCTACTTTAGCCTGGACTTCTGAGAAATAGATTCCAAACAGTAAAGGGCCCAGCACAGATCCTTGTAGTATGCCAACTGGTGATGGGACTACTGGTAGAGGTGGAGTCACCAACTTTGACAGTTGTGTGTTCTGTCAGTTAGCCAATTGGCTACCCATCTAGTGACATAAGGGTTAACCTCCATCTGGGAGAGTTCCTCAATGTTACCTGAGTGGGGGATTGTGTCAAAAGCCTTTGCTAGGTCAAGATAGGCAGTATGCACTGTCTTACCTTCATCCAGAGCTTTGGTGACTTTCTCAAAGAAGTCTACTAGGTTTAATAGCCATGATCTACCCTTAACAAAGACAAACTGGGTTGGGTCTAGAGTTTGAAGGTCACCTATGTTCTTGTTGATAAGGCCCATGATGTTTGTTTCCATGGCCTTTCAGATGAGGCTGGTTATACTTATGGGTCTATAGTTCCCAGGGTCAGTCGATGTCCCCACTTTATGCAAGTGGACTACTGTTGCTGTTCTCCACTCTGCCGGAACAAAGCCAGCTCTCAGGTATGGCTAAAGAGTGGGTCCACTAGGTCCTGTTTTATTTATTTATTTATTTGCAGTTTGTTTGCCAGGATAGTCCATTGGGCCACAAGGAGCACGTTTTCAATGGAGTCCTGGTGAAAAAAGCTCCAGAAAAATACAAATACACAATACAGATTATAACATAGGAATACAAAGTACACATTAGAAGTAAATTTGGCAAATTATAGAATATGAGAACAGGAGTGGCCACAGTGGTGGAGCGGTTAGCGCTGTCACCTCAAAGCAAGAGATTCTCCAGTTCAATCCTCAGCTGGGGTGCCGTCTGTGCAGAGTCTGCATGTCCTCCCTGTGGTCACGTGGGTTTCCTCCAGGTGCTCCAGTTTCCTCCCCCATCCCAAAGACATGCTGTAGGTGAATTGGACACTCTAAATTGGCCCTAGGAGTGAGTCCATGCATGTGTGTGCCTTCCATGGAAGGTTGGGCACTGGGCTGGCAACTCGACACCATAAAAACTCTTCTGCCAATCATGAGCGGACAGGTGATCTGCTGTGGTGACCCATAACTGGGAAAAGCCGAAAGAAGAAGAATAGAATATAGGGAGGGTGGCCTAATGGTTAAAGTGTTTGCCTAAACACACAAGGGTGGTTTAAATAAATCTCACATAATTGGCTGGCTTAGCTTAAAAAATTGTGCATGTTAGCCCCCTAGTACTAACCTATGAACCTATGAACAAATAGTACAATACAATAGCAGAAAATGTTATAAAAAAAAAGATTTTTTTTTTTTACAACAGCAGCAGTTCATTGAACATTTAACAAAATTCATACAGTTTGATTAACTATTAATTAGTGGCATCACAGTTGTTAATCCACCAGGTCACTAGAGATGTGAACTATTGGAAGCTATTATGAGATATTTAGAAGTTTCTAGAGAATAGGCCGTAGTGTTGGAAGGATTAAGTAGGATGGGAGCAGGAGCATTCCCATAGTGAGGTTAGGTGTGGATGAAGTAAGGTTTTGAATGAGGAGAGACTGCTAATGGCACGGATGAGGGATGGGAGAGAATTCCAGAGGTGTTTTAGATTGCTTAATCAACTTGGGATGTTATCTGCTCCCATAAAGCCCTTTTTTTTAGCCTTGGAGAGTACAAATGTGACCTGATCTTCAGAGATACTAGGCAGAGGACTGGTGTCCAGTATGTTGTGGTGTATGGCTGGTGGGGACAGGGGGTGAAGTTTGTGCCAAATTTGTCAGCTAGCAGGTTGGCAATTTCCTCCAATATAGTATGAGTGGCATCATCTACTACCAGTTCAGCACACAGCTGGCCATTCCCTTTTTGATTTGGGCCATAGTTGAAGAATGCCTTATGATTATCCTTAGCCAGGGATGCTAATTTAGCCTCATAAGTAGCTTTAGAGGACTTTACAAGATTTCTGATTTGCTTGCTCATCATGTGGAGGGAATTCTTCCTCTGCTGAGTCAGTTCCTTCTTGTTCTTAGACATCAGTTTCTTCCTGTTGTTATATATATATAACCTGTTTATACTTGAGGTCCACCAGGGTGGCTTGTTTTTTTGGAAGGACCTGGTTTTAATCCAGTCAGGTACAGCTGAATCTATACAGTTGCTTAAGTGTTTATACAGGACATTTGTGTATATATCTACTTTTCCTATATTTCTACACTGAGATATAGTGTTGACATTTGTCAAGCCATCACAGTTGAATTATTTATTGTAATTCCTGCCAACAGTTTTAAAATATACTGCTAATTCATTCTCTAATGTCTCTACAGAATTGTATACTTACAGATTTATATACAAATAGTTTTATTAAAAAAAATACTACTAGGGCAGTTCATAAATGTCTTTTTAGTCATGCATACTTTGAATCTCTTGTGTGATTTATAGGTTTTGTTGTATACCTGTTTTTATTATCTGTATACATATTGTTCCTTGTGTGTATTATTCTTTTAAATTGGAGCTTTTCTCCCCGGGTCTCCACGGAAAAAGGAAACGTGCCCAGTTGGACTTTCCCGGTAAACAAATGTAAAATAAAAAATAAATAATTAAAATAAAATTTCTGCATAGGCGTCATTGTTGTCTGTGAATGCAGGGGGTATAAGCATTTTATGCCATCACTTAGTAGGCTGTAGTTTGCTTTGGAAAAGTTTTTTGTTTTTTTTTTCTCCTGTGATGGTGACATGTTCAATAGTTACTTCAAACAAGAATGATTTATGGTCCAACCTTACTAGCGAGGGCATCACACAGGGGTGAATGCAGTGAACCCCCCCCATGTTACTGAGTACTCTGTCTAGGACATTTGACCCCTTGTGGGGGTGCAGACTATCTGTTCCAGAGCATTTGTATTGACAAAGTCCAGGAACCTCTGGGCAAACATGTTTGTGCTTAGGTATGTCACGCAGTCGATGGAAAGATAGTTGAAATCTCCAATGACCTGGGTGTTAGACTGTATAGTGAGGGATTCCAGTAAATCCAGGTAGGCAGTTTGCTTTTCTTGGTTCATGGTGGAGGACCTATAGCTAGCAATGATGTGGTCAGGGGCTTTGCCTATAGTTAATTGGACATGGAGTAGTTTGAGAGAGTCATACTGTCTGACCAGTTCCGAGGTATACTTGGCTTTAATGAAGATGGCTACACCTCCACCTTTGGTTCCTTCATGCTCATTTTGAGGTCTGAATGCGTGGAAGGCAGTGTAGCCTTACCCGTGGCCTTGAACTTTGTCTCAGTGACCACACAGACATCACCATCTTCCAAGCTGAGGAGTGCTTCCAGGGAGTGCAGACTTGTTTAGACTCCTGGCATTAAGCAGCAGACCCTTGAGTTTCTGTCGAGTGGATTGTTTTACAATGGAAATTTTTTTTGACATTGCCTAAAAAAGGCACTATGGGGGAGGCAAGCACCTTTGTCAGTATCCAACAGCCTAGAAGAGGCAAGTGCAGACCATCTCTGGAAAAACAGTGTGGCCTGTCAGCCATGTCTTCCCAGGCTGAAAGATACCAGATCCCCCTGGACTGACACCACAAGCTAAACCAATTGTTGAAGTCAATCATTTTTTTTTATTTTGTGACATCATCCTGGGTGATGGTAGAATGCTGCTTAGGGCTAGGGTCATACCTGCCTGGGACACATAATCTGAGAATTCATTCATGTCTCTATTCACATAGTCCAGAGAGATACCTCTCAAGTCATTCACCCCAACATGGACTATGACAGAGTCCTAACAGTACTTGTTGTTGAGTGACTTGCGTGCATGTGGGATTTGATGGATACTGGCACCTGACAGTCAGCTGACCGTGACTTTCTCCTTGTCCAGCCTGGTGAGAGGGGCATCTGTGTCATTTTTAATTTCTCCAAGTCTTTTGGGTTTCTAATACCATGACGGGAATGGACCTCATTCCTAAGTCAAAGTATGATTAAAGTTCATGAAATTAGTATTGTTTTAATCTTTGATGTCAGCCAGAAGTGCTCTTCACAGCACCCACAATATGCCCAGTAATGACTCCTTCTGCAATTCGTAAGGGGTTACATAGATTAGTAACATATCTAAATATGACTGTAAATTCTTTTTTATAAGACCCGCTCCTACTACTACTGTTGGAACTGTCTGGGTATCTTTCTTCCATATGGCTCTCTTTTCTGCCTGCAGATCCTGGCATTTTATGACTTTGTGCCTCTCTGTACACAAGACACTGTAGTCACTGGGTGTGACAATTTCAGTGATCAATGCTACTTTTGTCTTCTTTTCTTGGATCACTATATCCGTTTTTTTAGCATCCATCTTTTGAACCGTTGGTAAAGTGTGATCCCATGTGATATAAACTTTGTGGCTCATGTTTCCAGTGTTTTTCAGCCACTTTGATACTATAATGTTTGCACAATCCCCAGTGCAACAGTCTTGCCACATTATTATACCTTTCAGTATACAGTCCTTCTGCCATTAGTGTGTTGCAACCAGCAACAAGGTGTGTGACTGTTTCCAATTCGGTTTTACAGAACCTACATTTGTCTGTTTCTCCCACATATTCAATGGACTTTGTAAACCAGCGTGTATGTAGCCCACTATCTTGGGCTGCCAATATTAACCTTTCATCTCTTGGTTTGAATTTGCCTCTCCTTAACCATTCCTGCATTCATTCCTGAACAACATGAGACTCTTCTATAAGTTTTCTATACTTGCAACTATATTTATGTTTTTCCCACATTTCTTGCCTTCTCATCTGGTCCTTCACCTTATATTCTTTGTTTTTTTTGGCACATTCGGTTGCTGCCTGGTTTTTATCTACTTCTGGTTTGATTTCCATTCCTGCTTCACGTCGATATGCTTCTGCTAGATTAAGCAGAGAAGTCATCCTAGATTTATTCTCCTCATGTTTCAAAACTTTCACTACATTTAGCTCTTGTGAGGTCAGTAGATATGTGTTGAGTCCCACGATTGCGGATACATGTAATCAGTTTCAAGGAGGCCCATCCCTCCTTCAAAATGGGGAATATATAATATATAATATATAATCCTGATATGCACTGATTTTTATAAATCATTTGGTGAAGCATCCATCTTGTTTTAATATCTAATCTATCCAATACTTTTTGGCGCCAGTCAGTCACTCCAAAACTGTACGTTAGGACAGGAAGAGCAAATTGATTTATAGCTTGGATCTTGTTCTTAGATGTCAGTGCTGTTCTCAGGATTAATTTAAGTCTTCTAAAGTATTCCTTACTAAGTTTTATTCACATTTGTTCATGTTTTACTGCTGATCCTTCATCAGTTCCCAAATATTTATACACTCCCTCTTGCTCAAGTTCTTTTATATCACATTCTTGTCCCAAACGGATGTTTTCCTGGTGTTGCAGTTTTCCTGCTTTTGCACATTTAGCATCTGTGTCTCAATATTGAGTCACCTATGACCAAGACATTAGCTTTTGAGGTGTTTTGCTTTAAGGGCTTATTTGCTGAGACACTGGTGTATGTGTTACTATGTGTAGTGGTTTCTATTTGTATAGCAGTGTGTGCAAGTGGTTTACATTTGGGAGGTCTCTGATCTTTTGGTAGGCTTCTAGTGAGTACTTCCGTGTATGTGGGTTTGTGTCATGACATCATTTTGTGTGAGAGGTGAAGTATGTGTGCTGACAACCTGTTTCATGTCCAGTCTGTTGTTACATGATTGAATTGATTCTAATTTCATAATGTAATTACATCTCTCATATAGGCTATTTGTTTGCTTTAGGAGTAAGCAGTTGTCAGTATACATGAGGCAATTACTACATTGCCTCAGGATGCCCATGTCAATTAGGCTGGCTGATGAAATGATGGCAAACTGCCCATCCATAATAGCAGTTTTTTACCGCATGTGCTATTGGAGAAGGGAGTGGGCTAGTTTGACTAGTTTTTGTGCTAGGACTAACAATGATGCTTGTTCTATTGAAGACTATGGATGGTAAGTGCGGCAACACTACTCAGTTTTCCTGTAGTACAGTAGGGAAGCTTGGGAGGGTTCCATTGATAGATGTCTAAGGAAAAATTGAGTTTCAAGGCATTTGTGTCTATACAGGGCACTGCTAACCCCTGTTGTATGGTGCAGTGCAACTTACAAATGTGAGGCTTAAATACAGGTGAAATTAAGACACTTTTGAGCTAATCTACCAATAGGAAAGCACACAATGAACCTTCCTCCAGCAATCCCCATCTCAGACAAGGCTGTATCTACATGCTTCTGCCACAAGGGTGCAGGGGAGCCTTCTTAATGTAAGATGGCTGGTTTAGTGCTCAAGTGTATCAATAACATGCTAGATAATCAACAGGTCTGACTCTAGTCTATGCTATCTAGGTATCAGACCAGTACAAATCAAGTGCAGAGAATTGCAAAAATACTTAGAGCCCGTTGGTGTGTTTCCTAGCTCAAACAGACCAGGGAAACACCTACTACCACTAAATGAATAATCCCAGTCCTCCTGATGCAAAATCACAGTAAAAGAGTGTCCAGAGTGAAATGCTACCACAAACAAACTTAAGCAGTACGAACTGTTAACACAAACAAACTTAAGCAGTATGAACTGTTAACACAAACAAACTTAAAGATGTAAATACAGCAGTGTACTTTAAACAGCTTGTGAAAGTGCGATTAGTCAATAAAAGTACTTTATTTTGAATAAATGAGCCAAGAGCCATTCAACTGCACAGAGTTTACAAAGGCACTAAAAAAACAAGCAAAGCTGATTAATAAGCCCTCCAACCAATAAAACTACATTCAGAAATCTCAAATGTTTCCCCAGACTAAATAAACCAAGCTACCTCTCAGTACACTAGATGGAAAATCCACTGACCTCTTTTGATGTAGAAACAAGTGTTTGCTGGAGTGTAAAAATGCACTACTTTATCCAACAGCTGGCTAGATACTGACTTCAGAGCAAGTACATCAGTAGAACAGACAATGAGAGTCACAATGCACTGATTCCGGATCATCTGGGTCATAGACAGGCCTTTCTTCCTGTGTTCCCAGAAGCAGTCAAGTGTACTTGAAATGTTAAATCAGAATTACCATATGACAAAAAATGATAATAAAACTACTCAATTTTTCCCACTCTGGCACACAGTGAGCAGGTTTGATTACTATCCTGGGCAGGGAGTAGCTGGCAAAGCTTGACAGAGGAGTGATAAGGCACTCAACACTCACTCCTTCCAAGAAAGAGGAAGGGAGTGGGTGCACACACACACACACACACACACACACACACACACACACACACACACACACACACACACACACACACACACACACACACACACACACACACACACACACACACACACACACACACACACACACACACGCACACACACACACACACACACACACACACACACACGAAGTATACCCCATTGTGCAATCCACAGTACAAACCAGAAATCACATGGACACACTTTTTGCAAGGGTGAGGGCTTTAAATGTTATGTCATTCATACAAGCTAGTGACACCTCATGATGACCCGCCACATGCCCTCCTTTGGAAACCAATAAGAATAAACAGAATAAATCACACTAGTGTTACCAACCTGGATGACAGCCACACAATGGCCATGTCCTCACTCCATAAAGGGGAATGAATGGGTAACAGCAGCTGCAGAGGTACCCTGACAGTCAGAAAGATTTGAAATCTGAAAAATTGGGGCAAAAATAGTAAATATTTGTAATGATTTATTTGTCCATCTCACTCTGCGCTGTTTCTGTTTTATTTGCCCTTCATCTATTTTT
The DNA here is from genome assembly GCF_019279795.1 of Protopterus annectens. Lineage (NCBI taxonomy): Eukaryota > Metazoa > Chordata > Ceratodontiformes > Protopteridae > Protopterus > Protopterus annectens. The sequence continues at coordinate 771,384,704 of NC_056751.1, forward strand.
TGTTTTAACATATAAGAGAAATATCATAACAATTTTATACAAGTAATTAAAAATAGGTATTATTATAATAATCAACATCCTTCATCTATTTTTTCATTGCTTTGTGTTCTGGCTTACCACTTAGATAACTGCATCTAGTTAGCTGACCAGTGAGTGATGGTTACTCTAGAGAGGACTATGCAGTATACAGTGCAGGTTGCATGGCTAAGTTTTGTATGTCCTGGGAGTTATGTAGTTCTTTGTACTGTGTGTGCTGTGGTGGGTCACTCATGCACCTGTAATATGGATGATCTAACTTAAGGCACATATTTTTGCAAATTTCCTGGTTCTCAAAAAAGGCACATATCCACATAGTACTGTAATTTCCCAAACAATCTGCCAATATATTCATGCATATGGAAATGCAATTAATAAATAGACGAATATGAAAACGTACAGTGCAAACAGCAAGATGTGGTGAAGTAATTAGTGGGCATGCTACAGCCATTTCAAATAGACATTGCAATGTGGCATTTCACACCTGATAAAAATATATGTACTTACTAAACGTAGTTCTTCTTCATCCTACTGGTGAAAGAAGATAACAGAAAAAATGAGAAACCTTTTCAAAATTATTTTCTCTTATTACACTCAACAGAAAAATGAATAACAAACAACTGTGTCGGAGGATTTTATTCTTTTGCAAATCCTAGTGTATCATTTCATATGTGTAAGTATTTCCATTGGGAATTGTTGAAAAGTGTGTGTGTGCGTGTGCGCGTGTGTGTGCATGTGTGTGTGTGTGCGTGTGTGTGCATATGTGTGTGTGTGTGTGTGTGTGTGTGCATGTGTGTGTGTGTGTGCGTGTGTGTGTGCATGTGTGTGTGTGTGTGTGTGTGCGTGTGTTTACTAAAATATGAGCACCACATCAAATAAAGTTTGCACATCATTTCATTGGGGGTCAGTTATGGCGCATAACTATATTGCTTTCCCTGTAAAGCTTAGCTGTTTCATGAAGTTGTGTTATAATACAGGGTATAACAAAATTTGCAAGAGATCATAAGGTGGATGCCTGCCAGTACTGAATGAAGTTTCTGACTTTCAGCTCCCATTTAGTGCACTAGGGCAGTCAAGCACTATTCAGTGAAGGCAGTGCTTTACTGTTTCACTTAAAAGCATTTCAGACAAGTCATTTGTTGAGAGATTTATGTCATTGTTCACCCACATGAGTGTTTTGTAGGTAGTTTAATGCTTTCTCAATAATGAGAGTTTTTACTTGCGGTAATCATTTGGAATACAAGCTAATGTGCAGCAGTGCGTTTACTGGTGATGGTACAATATACGATCCAGGTACAAGGGGCATTCACAAACTGTTACAGTTGCACAGTATTCCTTCTGCATTTTATATAAGATATTTATTAAAATCTATATTATATATGGCGGACGTCAAGTTAGTTGAATGCTTGGAATGTTGAATATTTTTCAGAAACTCGAAATTCATATTGTCTAGATGATATGATCAAGTGTCTGAAAACTCTAACTTCAAAAAAACATTTTTTATGTTTTTGCAGGGGGAAAGCCCCCTGCACCCCCTGCATATTATATATGCAAAATCTGAGATTGCACTACAGTGGGGAAAAGGGTAAATTCCCTGATCATCACTGTACCGCAATCTCTATTCAAAAGGTTTGAGTTTTTGGAAACTCAGTTATATTGTGCCGACCATATCAATTTTGAGTTTCTGAAAACTCAAGCTTCTTATACGAACCTATATACATATATATATATATATATATATATATATATATATATATATACACACACACACACACACACACACACACACATATATATATATATATATATATATATATATATATATATATATGTATACACACACACACACACACACACACACACACACACACACACACACAGTATGACATGAAAACAGATATTCCCAACCTCCCTTCCAAATGCTAACCAAGCTTGCTCCTGCTTGGTTTCTAAGATCAATCAGGACAATGGTATCAAATGGAAAGGTTACGGCAGCACAAAACTTGCAGTTATTAGTAAAACTGCAGCTTGCTACAGTTAACACAGACTATCACACACTATGCACTCCATGTCTTCAGCCGTGACTGCAAATACAATTGCCAACTGATATTTATTGATTTATGAAGCTACGATATCACATCTTACATCTGGGACAATCACACCTTTGGTCTTGCCCTAGTTAAAGCCCAGCCATTAACTATGTTTACCATTACAACTTTAAAACCTTTATAGGTTATGGGGTGTGTTACACCACCCCACCCTCTTCTAACAGAATCAATAAGCAGCAGTGACATATCCGAGGTAAATGCGTAGATACATGAACTGCAGTTATGCAAATGACTTAGAGCTATCCATTGCCTGCTACAAGTAAGTATCACTGAATCATTGGCATGTACATGTGTTTGCTCAACAGTGTGGAAGTGACAAGTGTTACAGAGAAGACAGATAAAGGATAACAAGGGGAAAACAGGAGTCTGTAAGATGTAAGGATTCACTCTACCATGAACAGGAGGATTGTGTCTGTTTACTAGGTGTTTACCTTAAAAAGAGATGGTACATCCATCCCAAAGTAGCCGATCGGTAGATACTGCTTTGGAAATGCAAAATACAAGCAGCTTCATTATTGACATAACAATGTTAATAGTGACTGTTGAATACAGAACACCAAACAGTTTATTTATTCGCAGCCACAGCATGTTTAGTTCTTTATAATAATAGCCTTAATTTTGTCAAGATAACCACCATTATCATGAGGTAAGATTATTATGGAATGAAAAATAATAAATAAATACATCTCTAAATATGCTACAATCCTATTTGTCTTATTTGCATACTAAACAAACTTCAGCTTATTGCATAAAAAGAAACTGATGCATTTGAAACCATTTATCAGGTTAACACAAGGGTCAGCATACCTGAGTCAGAAGAAGGGGATACAGTGATAGTAAGGTAGTGGACACTTTGCACTCTAACCTATAGGTACCACACTACACCAACACCAAATTCTGGGAAAGTACAGCCTATAAGCAGTTCTAAATTTTGTTTATGTCACTATAGCATTGATAGGGTTTACTCATATAGCAACCCTCCCAAACACACACTCATACATGCAGCCAACAGGGTGCCTCTCTCATTTAGAAATCACAACTGCAGCAGTCAGTACATAGCGTGATGTTTAGTATGATGTATGATGTCTGGAAAGAAAATACCAGTGCTGGCATATTGTCTTAGTTAAAAATAAAAAAAAAATAAAAAAACGGGGAATAGAATCAGAAATTCTCCTACTACAGAGTTTGAAGTGAAGCGTCCACTTGTCAGAAACCATTATGTTGTGGAAAACTACATAACAAGTGTCTATAAATTATAAAAAAGAGCATGGGTCATGTCTGAACAGATGTACAAACAAATTGTCATGCAAGTCTCTTTTCCAGACAAGTTACTTTACATGAAGGGCCCCTTTCTCCTTCGTTTCTTTTAGTATTCCTTTTCTCAGTTTTCTATCCCTTCTGAGTTTGGCGTTTCTGCTGCAGTTATTTCGCTGAATGCGGTCTTAGGAGCTCCCCAAGACTTCCCGAGTAACCATTCGACAAATCAACATGTTTTTCAAGTCAGCTGTCCCGATGTGAAATCTAATTTCTGCTATAAAAAGAAAAAGAATTACAGCAGGCACTCTGAAATAAAAGTGAACTTTATCAGAACACACATCAGTATTATTTTCCCAAAGATTTAAAAGAAGTGAACCATTTTCATGAAGATTCCAGTGTGGGAGAATATTAGATTCATTGGTGGTTAGATATTTCTTTTTTATTCCTTGTTAAATATTGTGTGATTGAATGTCTAGCATAAGAGTATAAGCTTAACCACAGACTCCTTAACAGGATATTTAATAATAATTGATGCATCTTTGAAGTCTCTGCTGGGAAATATCCTCTTCTCTTATTATACAGAATTTTCTATCGAAAATCTTACCCTTTAGTATTTACTGACTGACTGACTTTGTTTTTCATACACCATTACTTCTAGGGTACAAAAGGGCTATTATGTATTACCTTTAAAGGTCATTCAAAATGAGCATTTTTCATATCAGCCTTAATTTTAAGGACCCCTATCTCAGCATCTTTTTCTTTAAAGCTTCCTATTCTCAACTCCTGCTGTATGCAGCTGTTGTCATGGCAACTCCCCGGGGAGGATTGCTGCTGAGGACACACGCGAGGAAGTAGGATGCTGCAGTCGGTAGCACCTGCTTTTGATGTTACCAACACAGCACTGGCTGAACTAAGAAAAATAACTGAAATGTAAAGGAAGAGACTAATTCATTTCTGACATAGACAAAGTGTACAAAACCCAGACAAAGTGCCCTATAATACTTAACAAATATGTTTAAAAAATACTGTCCTTCACTCACTACAGAATAAGAGAGTTGAAGCTATATCCTGCTATCAAACTTCATTCAGTTATCCTAGGTTTGATTCCCTTAGTTTGCACTTACATACTTTTTACTTTGAACACGATGCTTTTACCAAGAAAAGTGTTCCCAGTTCACTCATCAGAAGAAGCACTTTGCCTAATAGAGTGTTTGCTGTGAAGAAATGGAAAAAGTCTATAATACCATATATGTTCAAAGGTTCATAGGTGTTTACTAGGCTAACAACCACAAGGAGGGTTTTAAGCCTAGCCATGCATCCCAAAATCTCTGACAAGTTCTGATACCCTTGATAAGTGTAAGCATTTTTTCCATCTCATTCGACTTTCTGGTCTAAAAGCCCATGTTTGCACTTTTCTCGCCTTTCCTGTAACTAGTCTAGTCCAGATACAGATTTGCAGTATCCAGGATTGTATGTAAGCTTCTGAGTCCCCCAAGCCTTTCTATGTTGGAGGAAAGCCTTTTAGCTTATCAGTGGGAGTGGTAAGCACTAGTTAGCCTATCTACCACAAGAAGAGTGGTTTCTGGCTGAAAATGTGTAGTTTATTGGCCATTTAGGCAGTTTTTCCATCTCTTTCAACTTTCTGGTTTAAAAGGCCGCATTGCACTTGTTTCCTGTCTTTCCTGTAACTAGTCTAATCGAGATACAGATTTGCTGTATCCAGGACTGTTTGTAACTTCTGAGAGGTGCCAAAGTCTGCTCTTCAATTGTTCCCTTAGATCTGCTAGTTTTCTCCTCTCTTGCACTTTTACTAGCTTATTAGTCTAGCACTTTACCAGACTTCTTGTAGCAATTATTGTAGCACACAAAAGTGCTACCAGCACTAAACATTCTACAAGGAAACAGCTCCAGTACTTACTATTAATGCCTACCCCTCCAGGCATGTCTAAAGGTCAGTTCCCTGTGCTTTCTCCTGTTAACCTGGTGAACTTGGGCATCCTGAGGAAATGTAGCAACTGCCTCTCTTGTAAACTGACAACCCTCTCCTCCTACCTCCCAATACTCAGACTTGTGAGAGATGCACTTATATATCCAAATTGGAAGCCACACACTCTCCATCCAAGACCGGAATAGCTGGTCAAGAGGAGAAGGTCAACACTTGCACCACACCACATGGAACACATAGCCCTCCAGAACACACACCAACACTGCCTTCACATAAAAACACAAACCACACACCCAGCTTCATGGAGGCTCTCAATAAAAATATATGCAAACAGCAGAGACCTCCAAGGTAGAAATGCACCCGACCACCACAACACAACAGTAATCACGAGACACATAACTCTCCTAAACATTGTGCCACTCCACCAAAGCCCCTAAGGCAAAACAGCATGCCCAACACACTAGTCATGGGTGACTCGATAGTGACGCACACTGATGTCCCACTCACTAGGTTAAATAAGGAGAAAGTAACAGTCATTTGCCTGTCAGGTGCCAGGATCCGCCATATAACACACGCACTCAGGTCCCTTAACAACAGGTACAAATATGACTCTGTCATTGTACATGTGGGTGTGAATGACCTAAGACGTACCTCCCTGGACCTATATGAAAAGAGACATGGAGGAGCTCTCGGATTATGTAGCCCAGGCGGGTATGACCCTAGCCCTGAGCAGCATCCTACCATCACCCAGAATGATACCACAGTATAAGCAGAAAATTATTGATTTCAACATTTGGCTAAGTTTCTGGTGTCATTCTAAGGAGATCCAGTATTTGTCTGCCTGGGATGACATAATTGACAGACCTCGATGCTTTGCCAGAGATGGCCTGCATCTGTCACCACTGGGCTTCCAGATACTGGCCAAGGCTCTTCCAACCCCATAGTGCTATTTTTAGGTGGTGTTCCAAAGACCAAATTATCACAATAACAGCTACAAACAAATGAAATCTGAGGGTCATGCTGCTCAACGCTGGAAGTCTAAATCACAAAATGCACTCGCTCAAAGCACTCCTTAAAATGGAGAACATCGACATTCGTGCTGTAACAGAGACCTGGTTCAAGGCAGCAGAAAGCACCCCTGCACTACCAGGCTATAACTCATTCCACACCTTTCGGCCCCAGAACATGGACCGAAGCTCCAAAGGTGGTGGTGGTGTTTCGATATTCATAAAGGATGCACACACCTCCAGACTGGTAGCCAAACATAATGCATCAGAGATACTTCAGGTGCAGCTAACATTGTGTAAGACAGCGATTCAGGTCATAGCCTGTTATAGGTCCCCAACCATGTCCCAAGACACTCACTCCACATTCCTAAGCACCCTGGAGAATATTAGGGTCCAACCTAACACACTCATGCTGGGTGACTTCAACTACCCCTCCATAAACTGGGAAAACTACTCATGTACCAATACACTTGCCCAACGTTTTCCTGGAATTCATTAATTCCAATGCCCTGGACCAGCAACATCCTTGACCTGGTCGTTACTAACATGGGGGAGTGTTGCTCTACACCAATAGTTAACTCCTCCCTAGTTAGATCCAACCACAAACTAATCACCTTGGAAATCCACATCCCTCCCACCACACCTGCAAAGGTAAACGCCCTAAAAAAAACTTCTCCAAAGCTAACTTTGGGCTCCTAAGAACAGAGGTGGCTAACTTCACGGCACCCATGCAAATGGAGAATAGTTTCATGACCGCTGAATCATACACCAATGCACTGTATGAACACGTACACAAATGCATTGATCTCACTATACCCAATAGGACCAAGACGCTCTCCTCCAAAAAAAGGAAGCCAATCTGGTGGTCCCCTGCCATAAACAAGCTCTACAACAGAAGGAGGAAACTGATATGGAATAAGGTGAAGTCCCAAGACTGGAAAAACTCCCTTATCAGCCTCAACAAAAAGTTGAGATCCCTCATCAAATCCTCTAAAGCTTGCTATGAAAACAGAATTGCAGTAGATAGTAAAGACAACCACAAGGGCTTCTATAGTTATGTAAAGAACCTCAATGGCAATAACCTGATTTGCTCTGAGCTAATACACAATGGTACCTCCTATACTGAGCCAACAGATATCACCAATATACTGGCCGACAGATTCAGTGCCAACCTTACCCTTCCCCCCCAAAGGACCAATCACAATAGCAGTAGATTGGCAGGCACCCAGTATTACTGCTGTACAGGTTAAAACAGCACTGTCCAAGGCCAAGAATATGGTACCTAACTATATCCCTGGCTGTGTTCCACATGAACTACAGAGTGAACTGGCAACTCACCTGTGTGCCTTGTTCAATCACAGCAGTAAAGCTTTCATCTTAGTGGTTTCTCATTCATGTGCTAAAATTGCATCATGTCCTTGTTTTCAAACATGGCTTTGATAAATCCACTCTAGACCACAGCTTTCAGTTCAAGAATAATATTGCTGATTAGTATGTTGTTGGAGGGTCTATGTTCAGCTACTGAATTTTAAAAAAGTGAACCATGAAACACCAAAAGGAAAAGAGTGAATGGGACAATCAGCAAGCTAAAACAACATAAAAAAAAACGACATTGAATGGTCATAGCTGGCCAACAAACAGGAAGTAACATGATATGTAAGGTAAGTGAAGGGAAACCTTTTCAATTTTCCCTTCTCCCCACTGTAGTGTGATATCGAAGTTGGTATATATAGTTGGGGAGGGTGGGGGTGCAGCCCCCCCACCTTGGTTGGTTGTGTGTGCGATGTTGGCTGACTATGGCCATTCAATGTCATTTTTTTGATGATTTTGTAGTTCACTGATTGTAAACTTCACTGTTTACCTTTCATTTGTTTTGATTTTGCATGCTAGGACCATTACACGGAGAAGGTAATATTGTTGAAGATCTTAATATTTTGCCCAAACAGAAAAGAAACATTGGACTTTTACTGTGGCTCAGGTACTTGCTTGAGATATTGCTCTGCCTCAGTGCCATGGTCTCTCACAGGTAATACTGCACTGCTGAGGTAGCACAGACTCTTGTTTGCAATGCTTATATTCAGAGGTTCGTAGGTGTTTACTAGGCTAACGACCGTAAGGGCCTTTGTATGCCTAGCCATGCATCCCAAATCTCTGACAAGTTCTAATACCCTTGATAAGTGTAAGCATGGGCCTGGGAGAGGAACCATTTACAGGTTACCTGTTTGCATTAGAGACATAGTTGGCAAACCAGGGATGAATTTCCAATTTCCCATCCAATTGTCCAAGTTGCACTTAAATTGGGTTATGGAGGAACTCTGCTTCACATGGATGGGAGCCTGTTCCATAGACGGGGTAGTCTCTAGGATACATAACTATCTCTCCAGTAGGTCCTATTTATATCACAGGCAAGGATTAACTCTTTAGAATGGGTAATTCTGGTGCTGTTTGTTTTGTGGATATGCAGGATGTCCATCAGAGTGGGGTCTTACAATGCCCTGTATGTCAGGCATAGATTTCCCCTCAAAAGCCGGTAGGAGACAAAATACAGGGGTAGGGCCATGAGGCAGTCTGCATAGGTCATATTACTTACATCCTGTATTCTTTCAGTTAGGAACCTCTGTGGACATTACATTTATTGGATATGACTGGATAGGTACATACCAAAGGGGGCATTGCACTCAATGATAGGTCTGATAAATGACGAATACAGTGGAACAATGACTTCCTTGGTCTTAGATGCCATACCTTTGTTTATAAGTTGTGCAACATAGAATAATTTCCCCACCACTGTAGACATGTGATGATCAAAGGCTAGATTACTATCTATGTGTGTCCCTAGGCCCCTGACTACTGGGTCAGCTCTAAGGGGTGTCTTGTCAATATGATAGTTAATATGATGTCTCCCCAAAGGATAACGTTATGCTTTTCTTGACATTTAGTTTTAATCATGGCTCTGACACCAGTTATTTGTCTATGTCACCCCCTCCTGGAGAACATTTGTGTTAGTGTGAGATTCAAATTCCAATCATCTGCAAATTTAGTCAGCCAGAGACCACTGACATTGGCCTTGACTTCTGAGAATTAAATGCCAAAAAGGAGCAGTCCAAGGACTGATCCCTGAGGGACTCCACTTGTGACTGGTCTCTTTATCAAGGTGGACTCCCCAATTCTAACTTCCTGGGTCTTGTCTGTGAGCCAGCTGGCTATTCATCAAGTGACATACTGTACGGGTTTTTACCTAACCTCCTGAGTTTGTCAACAATGTTCTCGTGGAGTATTGTGTCAAATGACTTGGCCAGGTAAAGGTAGGCAGTGCGTATGATTTTGCCCTCATCCATTGCTTTGGTGACCTTGTCAAAGGATTCCACCAGGTTGAGTAGGGATGATCTGCCCTTGACAAAACCAAACTGGGTTGGGTCCAGTGTTTGGAGGTTTACTATATCACTATTGATCATTTCCATGATAATTCTTTCCATGACTTTACATATAAGACTAGTGAGACTTATGAGTCTGTAGTTTCCAGGGTCTGGAGATGGCCCACCTTTGTGCAGAGGGATGACGGTTGCCTTTCTCCATTCATGAGGCATGAAGCCTGTATGGAGGCTACAGTTAGATAGTAATTCCAGAGGCCCTGATAGGTCATGTTTCATGCTATTTAGAAGGCATCCTGGGATATTGTCTGGTCCCGTTGATGCAGTGTTCTTGGTCTTAGAGAGAATATTAAGGACCTGTTCCTTAGTGATAATAGGAGGGAGTTATATTTGATGATATTTTCTGAGGGAGGTTGAGGAGAGAGAGGGGTAAAGTTGGAGCTGAATTTATCAGCAGGAGGTTTGCTATATCTTCTGGCTCAGTATAGGTGGCTCCATTTACAATGAGCTCTGCAGACAATTGTGTATTGCCTTTAAGGTTGCTGACATAGCTAAAGAATGCCTTGTGGGTGTCATTGGCATGTGTTGCCAAACTTACCTCTAATTTGGCTTTGGCAGACTTTATTTGTCCTCTGAGTTTTACTTGTTTAGTTTGATGAGAGTGCAACAGTGACCAAGAGCATCAGATGCGGCATGACACTGCTTTAGTGGCACAGGATACCCCAACCTGATTTCCACGTGTGGTACTGCATTGTTGTAGTGAAGAGCCATGGAGTGATATGCAGATGATCAGTTCCATCTGGTCTACAATAACAACAACAGCTAATATTCACTGACAATGTGGTTTATTTTCTGATAATATTTATAAAGTGTTTCAAGCAATTTAAATGATGTAGGTAGAAAAATCCACTGTAAACCTCATTAAATCCAATAATGTTATAAACAATGTTTGTTGACCGCTTTCGTGATGTAAATTACAAGAATTCATCAGAACAAAGTGGAAGTGACAAAACATTCATTTAAAGACATCACCTGGCCAATTATCTTGTTAGCCTCCTACATTTCAGTCTTAAAGTCATACGTTCCATCATTTACAAACATACTACCGGTCACAACTCATACCACACATTTCGGCCACACAACATGGAACGAAACACAAAAGGAGGGGGTGCATCCATATTTATCAAGGATACCTACACCTCCAGGTTAGTGGAACATGATACCTCTGAGATCATCCATTTGCAACTAACATTGGGCAAATCTGCAATGCAAATTATGGCCTGCTACAGATCACCCTCCATGACTCAGGACCACCACTCTGCCTTTCTGGAGACACTGGAAAACATGAATGTCCTACCGAACACTCTGATATTGGGCGATTTCAATTACTCTACTGTTAACTGGGAAAAGTACTCAAGTACAAACTCCCAGGTCCAGCACTTCTTGGAATTTATCAACTCAAATGCCCTGGATCAGCTGGTAAACTCCCCTACCAGAGGTGAAAACATATTGGACCTGGTCATCACCAACATGGGCGACAGGTGTTCCACACCAGCGGTCAACCCGTCACTGGTTAGATCAGACCATAAACTAATCACTCTGGGTGTCCACACCACACCATCACCCCAACCAAGGAAACCACAGTGAAAAAACTTTTCTATAGCAAACTTCACCTTACTTAAGACAGAGGTGGTAAGATTCACAGCCCCCACACTAAAGGATAACAGTGTCCAAGATGCAGGAACCTTTACAAATGCACTCTGTAAGCACCTACAAGGATGCATGGATCATGCCATCCCTAGCAAAACCAAGACTCACTCCCCTAAGAGAAGGAAACCAGTCTGGTGGACCCCTGCCATTAACAGGATATACAACAGAAGGAGGAAATTAGTTAAAAAATAGCAAATCCCGAGAAGGAAAGACATCCCTGATCAGTATCACTAAGAAAATAAGGTCCCTTATAAAATCATCCAAGGCTAACTTCGAAAGAAGAATAGCCAAGGATTCAAATGATAACCACAAAGCCTTCTTTAGCTATGTCAAGAATCTAAGTGGCAACTCGCAGATATGCTCTGAGCTAGTGCAAAATAGCACAAAATATACTGAACCTACTAATATTGCCAACATCCTGGCAGATAGATTCAGTGCAAACCTCACCACCCTCTCACCCCCAAAAGGGCCCACAACAATACCGGAAACGTGTAGTGTCCCAGAAATCACAGACGCACAGATGAAAACAGCCCTTTCAAAAGCCAAAAGGACAGCATCAGTGAGGCCAGATGGTGTCCCAGGCTGCATCTTGCATGAACTACAGAAGGAACTAACCCCCCACCTAAACACACTGTTCAACCTCAGCCTCTTCACAGGCTACATGCCCATAGAATGGTGCACAGCAACGGTTATTCCGCTCCACAAAGGAGGGGCCACAACTGACCCTGGTAACTATCGCCCCATAAGCCTGACTAGCCTGGTCTGCAAGGCTATGGAGCACATTATCATGGAGCTCATTAACAAAGACATTGGGAACCTCCAAACACTTGACCTGACGCAGTTCGGCTTTGTTAAGGGCAGATGATGCCTACTAAACCTGGTTGGCTTCTTCGAGACAGTCACCAAGACCATAGATGAGGGGAAGGTGGTTCACACAGCCTACCTTGACCTTGCCAAGGCTTTTGACACCATTCCCCACTTGGGAATTATAGAAAAACTCACCAGCCTGAACATGAACCCTTACATCATGAGATGGGTTGCCAAATGGCTTACAGACAGAACTCACATGGTACGAATAGTGGGCTGCAGATCCGACTCTAAACCAGTCACATGTGGTGTCCCACAAGGCTTGGTCCTGGGACCCCTACTGTTTGGCATATGCTTCTCAGAAGTACAGACAAACACAGGAGGACTATGACTAACCAAGTTCACCGATACCTGCAAACTGGGAGCCATAATTGACTCTCCGGCTGACACGGACATTCTCCAAAAGGGCCTTACTGAGACGGACACCTGGTGTCAAAGTCATGGTCTCAAGCTAAATGCCAAAAAATGCATAGTCATCCCATTTGGGAAAAACAAAACACCCATGAATTACCACATAGGTGGCATCCCCCTTAATACAGAAGAGGTAATAAGTGATCTGGAAACCCAGGTAGATAGTAATCTCCCCTTTGACAATCATATTGCCAAAGTAGTTAGGAAATCCTTCTATGTAGCCCATCTAATTAGTAAAGGGTTCGCATATAGAAATAAAGAGGTTATAGTGCCCCTCTACTCGTCACTCATCAGACCCATCATAGAGTACAATGCCCCATTTGGGATGTACCTCACATGACACTTCCAACAGCTGGAAAGACCACAAAAGCACCTCACCAAGAGGATTACTGGCCTCAAATGTATCTTCTATGCAGCCTGACTAAAAAAATTCCGGCTGTACTCAGTGGCATGTCGCTTACTCAGAGGTGATCTCTGCCTGACTGACAAAGCCATGTCCAACTCAGAATTGATGGACATGCCCACCTAAAGAAATCCAAGTCACTGCGAGCCACGCACTTTAGTGAGCTAAACCTCACCACAACAATAATTAGAACATGCTGGAAGGATAGATTCCTGTCACAGAGACTCCCCTTGCTTTGGAACAAAATTCCTAACTACATTAGGCAGAGCCCCTCACTAACACTCTTCAAGAGAAACCTTGTCGAGTGGATGGGTGACAGAAAATACACCCCTGGGATCACTTCATTGGCTCTTCTTGACAGAGGCTCAGTTAATTAATCAATGAGGTGGCGAAAACTGACACTCTGGTTAGGCTTATAAATGCCCTCGGGCAGATAGCCTAGCACCTACCTTTAAACCTATGAACCTATGAATCCATTACAAAGAAATATTTTTTGTTAATAAAAAGTCCTTGTAAGCCATACACACATTATTAATATCATAAATTAATAACCTTAAAAAGCTTTTGGAATCTGTCAAATGTAGAAATATAAAAATATAAAATGAAAAATAGCTATAGCTTTGCTGCTCTCAACTTCAAAATTGTTGCAATTGATATGAACTCATTAAGCCCCGGGGGTGGGGTGGGGGGGGCACTTTATTTTTGTTTTTTTAGTATTTGCAAGTGTTTCAGCCCATTTCTCTGTTGATTCTTATTTTACTTCCTGTTTACTAACTGGGTGAGTGAAGTGGTCCGAGGATCCATTTTAGCCATGAGCGAGACCTGAGCCACACGTAAACAGTATAATACAAATATCAATTAAAACTATGTAGTGCAATAAGGTGGCTGAAATAACCTATAAAATATAAAATTAATGAACTTTTAGAAAGGGAAATTTTTGTAATATATTCAGCTGAAGTTTGGTTGCCTGCCAGACCTACCTGTCTGCATAGTAACTCTGGCCAGTGGTTACTGTTCAGGTACAAAGTACTTATGAACATTCGGTCACTGAGATATTTACCTGTGAATAACATCTTCATAATCACGCAGCAATAACAGCCATGTTTTGTACCCTATGACACAGAGAAGGTAATATTGCTGTAGAAGATCTTTATATTTTACCCAAACAGAAAAGAAACATTGGACTTTTGTCCTTGGATGCAATCAGTATGGTCACCACTGCAATTATTAGTCTAATGGTTTCAAATGCATACTTCACTGTTCATTTCCTTTTGTCAGGAAACAAGAGTGATGTTTTCTCAAATTTTGTTGCCACTCAAAGTAAAATCCGTTCAGATTCTGCACCTTCACGGGTATGTGTTACTCATGACTATAGTGTTGTTCCCTTGATGTTGCCTTTAGTCTACAGTAAATCAATTTAAGAGGTAGAACTGACCTCTAGAACTTGCGATAGTAGAATTTATGTGAACGTCTTGAGGAAAAGATTGAGTGAACCTGAGTTCATTGCTGCAGTCAATAACCAGTAAAATTACAAAATATGACAATAATAGTGACATAAAGTAAAGATCACATCATCAAAATGTAATCCTGTCCTGGGAGTATTAAACCTTCTCACTTGGTCAGAGCATATTACCAACATGTGCCACACAGTACATATGTGTTTATGTACAATTTTAAATGCATGTTTTGGGGCCATATTAAAGCATAGTGTTTAATCAATGATTGTTTATTCCAGAGATATTTCTTCTTTTAAAACACGTGCCAGAATTGAACAAATTTAACACTGTATTTAGAAAATGAAACTTTTCTCTAAAATTGTAAAAGGGAAAAAAGGCAAAAACCTAATGTTTTTGAAAAAGATGCAGGAGCAAGTTTTCCTTTTTTCTTGGGTAACGACAGCCCTGAAAGTGATTATATAAAGTGTCAAAAGTTTGCAGGGAACCTGAATCATGCATAAAAGACTAATTAAAAATACTCATTCATAATCAGATTTACTATACATAACTACATATCTTGTAATCGTCATGCAAATAATTGCTATTACAACACTGAAGATACATGAAATTATACAAAACTCATTTATTTCTCTATCACTGCATCCCAAATACAAAGCACAACATCTGAAATAAACCAAGTGCTGCCATACTCAGCTGTTGACAACTTAAACAGTGATATTTCTTATGTGATGTTTTATGCCGTGATAACATGATACAGAATAAACTGTGGTGCTCTCTTTTTATGCATGTCAGACGAATGTTCACTTTTGGTGGTAGATCCCAAATTAAGAACCCATTGGCAGATGGGGATCATGTATTTGTACATTTCATTCCTATTAAAAAAACGTTACAATATACATTTCAAAGTTAGAACCTGCAACTAGCAGAAACTGCAAACATTTTGTTAAACAGCAAGTCTGCAGCAGATTTGCACCCCAGGCCTAAAACAATATGCATTTGTAAAGATTTGCACCACAGCCCTAAAACAATATAGATTTGTAAACAAGGGTGAGTTTGTCACCTCACTTCATGACTTTGGCTTTAAACCGGTACAATTTCATTGAGATTTGCACTATTTTAGATGTCTTTCAACAAAGTCATTGCTTTATTTGTTTATCTTTTACTCGATTTTAAGATGGCAAAAGTGTACAATAGCATGCCTGCAGTTAAAGTGCAACTGTACCATCTTTATTCAAACTGTGCATTATTAAGTGGTTAAAATATGAAATGTACATACAAGATGTGTAAAAGAACTTGAATTTCACGTTTGAAAGGGATATACTGTAACTACTTTCATGAGAGAGCTTATTCTAATTTTGCCATATTAAAAGGATCTCTAAGCAGAAAATTAAACAGATTGTTGGAGATACAAAGTCTCACTTGAAAAAACAACATAAGGAGTAAAGACGAAAGCGTGAAAACAAGCAGAGAGAAACAAGGGGCAGAGTTTCAACAAGGGTGCAAATCATTTTAGTATCTTTCATATATACCCAAGATCCAAAGAAAATTAAACACAAATATTTTTTGGCAGAAATTATGTTAGTGCTATTTTAAAGGCGAATGTGTAAGCAGATATGATTTTGCCCTTTACCATCATCCAGTTAATATATTTTAATGAAAAGATTGCTTTAATTCAATATATGAAACAGAAAACTAAACTCAATGCCACTTTAAGAGAGAATTTGCCTGGTACGATTCTTTAGCTTGCTGTAAAAATACTCCTGTTGTCATTAGCCTAGTATACACTTAGAAATCTAAGAGTCTGACAAGCATGCATTCTCATACATATCATGACGTTTGGGGAAAACAGGCACGCCATTTTTTTTTTTACATGGAGAGAGTATCCTGCACATACATTCGTGAATGCTATGTCCCCAGGAGCAACCACATATACATAAATGGGTCTACTTCACATAATCGAACATCCAAATGTTCGACTTTCATATGGCTGAGACGGTTTACTATCAAATGTGCGAACGGCACTCCTTCGACTGTCATATATTCGAACATGGAAGGTCGTAATCGGTAATGTCGAAGGCAAAATAATCAATCTAGGAATGGTTTTAACATGGGTCGAGGTAGGTGACATGTTTGTAGTTTGGAATAATACTGAACACCTACCTCGACCCATGTTAAACCATTCCTAGATTGATTATTTTGCCTTCGACATTACCGATTACGACCTTCCATGTTCGAATATATGACAGTCGCAGGAGTGCCCTTCGCACTAATGATAGTAAACCGGCTGAGACAATATGATCGAACATTTGAATGTTCAAAAATGTGAAAAAAATGCATAAACAAAAAAAAAACTAAACAGTGCTAGCAGAGGGGGCAACACATGGGGGGGCTGCACCCTCCACTATTTAAATATACCAACTCCGAGATCGCACTACATTGCAATAAAGGGAAAACTCCCTATTCTGCGCTCAATAGAGATCCTCATTCAGACCGTTTGAACTTTTAAAAGTTCGAGCGTATGGTCTCAGCCATATGAAAGTCAAACTTTTAAAAGTTCAACCATCTGAAGGGGACACACATTTATACATATGGAGATTAAGCATATACACAGCTGCTATATTCGACTGTGAGATCACTGTACCTCCTTGGAAATAAATTGCATACCTACGTCTGTGATTTCAGAGGGAAAGTGTTGTTTTGAACAAGCTGATTATCTCATCCCATTACTGTACTCAGACAGGTGAAATGTCTTTAAATGGTTCCAGGAGCTCCTGAAGTCAGCAGTTACTTTATATCTCTGAGCTACTGAAGTGAACCAAAAAACAGAGATGAAAATGAGGAAAGGTAAAAGAAAAAAAATGTATGACTACATGCATAGGCTTACATGAGAATAAATGCATTGTGAAAGGGGACAATGTCTTAGACCTGTATGAAAACTTCAATTAAGGAACAGTGCTGAAGCTAACAGAAACACTTTAAGTAAGGGATATTTCTGACTGCAACAGGTATTGGCATAGAATATTTTCAGTGTCATTATGGAGGAACAAAATGTATGCATGCACTAAGATTAAAATGAAATTTATGAAAGCTATTTTATTTAGTATCAGATGGCACATTAAGCATCATCTCGCAGAAGAATTTATCGTGGACTCAAAGCTAAAATGTAAGCCTTGTGAGTTTGCTGCTTTCACTAAATTTTTTAAGTTATAGGATTCTAATGGAAGTCAGAGACAAGAAAAAAATGAAAAAGCTACTTGGCAAGTGAAACCTGACGCTCAGAAATGAAACACATGAAAATTTTATAGAAGTAATGGTGAACAAAAAGAAAACGTTTTACTAAACTCAAATACTCCATTCTGAAAATTAGCAAGCAGAACATAGTGAAAAGCAAATGAAGAAGAAACTGCATGGCAAAAGTGCAGAAATACTACACTATATGCATTGCAGACTAAAACACAAACCATAACATTTTAAACAGTCTGTGAAAAGCATCACAACTGTGCATAAAGAATCATTTTGTAAAAGTGTGCAATAAATACATACAGCAGTGAAAAAAAAATCACTGTCCACATGGGAGTGATAACTAATATGAGATATCAGGTACTTTTTTTCTATAGGAACCACAGCATCTGCTTATAAAAAGAAAGCCTGAAATGTAACTTATACAGCCACAAGTCTATTAGTTGCTTTAACACAAGCTAATTATTACCTGGCAACAAACAAGTGAAATTATGCAAACATTCATAGGTTCATAGGTGTTTACTAGGCAAATGACCACAAGGGCCTATTTAAGCCTAGCCATGCATCCCAAATCTCTAACAAGTTCTGATACCCTTGATAAGTGTAAGCGTGGGCCTGGGAGATGAACCATTTACAGGTCACCTGTGTCCATTAGAAACATAGGTGGCAAACCAGGGATGAATTTCTGGTTTCTCATCCAATTGCCCAAGTTGCACTTGAATTGAGTTAGGGGGGAACTCTGCTTCACATGGACGGGAGCATGTTCCATACACGGTGTAGTCTCTGGGATACATACCTGTCTCACGAGCAGGTCCTATTTATGTCACAGGCAAGATTTAAGTCTTTAGAATGGGTAATTCTGGCACTGTTTGTTTTTTGGATATGCAGGAGGTCCATCAGAGTAGGGTCTGACAATGCCCTGTATGCCAGGCATATATGTCCCTTCAAAAGCCAGTGGGAGACAGAATAAAGGGATAGGGCCTTGAGGCAGTCTGCATAGGACATTTTACATATGCCCTGTATTCTTTTAGTGAGGAACCTCAGTGGACATTCCAGTTGTTGGATATGCCTGGTTAGGTATATACTAAAGGGAGCATCGTACTCAAGGATAGGTCTGATGAATACCGGATACAGTGGATCAATGACTTCCTTGGACTTAGATGCCATACCTTTGTTTATAAGTTGCACAACATAGAATGATTTCCTTACCACTGCAGACACGTGATGGTCAAAGGCTAGATTGCTATCTATGTGTGCCCCTAAGTCCCCAACTACTACTCTAAGGGGTGTGTTGTCAATATGATAGTTACCAGGGATGGATGACTTCCTAAAGAATGCTATTATGCATTTTTGGCATTTAGTTTTAGTCCATGGCTCTGACACCAGTTGTTTCTCTGTGTCAGCCCCTCCTAGAGAACATTTGTGTCACTGTGAGATTCAATGACAGCTCCTAATTTGCAATCATCTGCAAATTTAATCAGCCAGAGACCACTGACATTGGCCTTGACCTCTGAGAAGTAAATCCCAAAAAGGAGCAGTCCAAGGACTGATCCTTGAGGGAATCCATTTGTGACTGGCCTCTTTGTAGTGGTGGACTCCCGAATTCTAACTTCCTGGGTCCTGTCTGTGAGCCGGTTGGCTATCCACTGGATGGCATATGGATTTGTACATAACCTCTGGAGTTTATCAACAATGTCCAAGTGGGGTACAAGGTAGGCAGTGTGAATGATTTTGCCCTCATCCATTGCTTTGGTAACCTTCTCAAAGAAGTCCACCAGGTTGAGTAGGCATGATCTGCCCTTGACAAAACCAAACTGAGTTGGGTCCAGTGTCTGGAGGTTTACTATGTCTCTGCTGATCATCTCTATGATAATGCTTTCCATGGCTTTACATATAAGACTAGTGAGGCTTATGTGTCTGTAGTTTCCTGGGTCAGTAGATGGTCCACCTTTGTGCAGAGGGATGACTGTAGCCTCTCTTTGTTCATGAGGCACGAAGCCTGTTTGGAGGCTACAGTTAAGCAATAATTCCAGAAGCCCTGATAGGTTGTGTGTCATGCTATTTAGAAGGCATCCTTGGATATAGTCTGGGCCCACTGATGCAGTGTTCCTGGTCTTAGAGAGAACATTAAGGACCTGTTCCCTAGTGATAGCAGGAAAGTTACATTTGATGATATTTCCTGAGGTAAGGTTGTGGGGTGACAGGGGTAAAGTTGGAGCTGAATTTATCAGCCAGGAGGTTTGCTATATCTTCTGGCTCATATAGGTGGCTCCTTTCACAATGAACTCTGCACCCAATTGTGTATTGCCTTTGAGGTTGCGGACATAGCTAAAGAATGCCTTGTTGTTGTCCTTGGCCTGGGAGGACAAACTTACCTCAAACTTGGCTTTGGTAGACTTTATTTGTCCTCTGAGTTGTTTGTTTAGTTTGATGAGAGTGTTTTATCCTGCTGGGTGCTGCACCTCCTAATTTTTGCCATGATTTTCTTCCTCCTGTTACACAGCTTATTGATTTTGTGATTCCACCAAGGTGGCTTGCTTTTTGAGTTAGTTCTGTACTTCTTCCTGGTGGGTACAACTGCTTCTATGCAGCTATTAACATGTTTGTACAGGGTTTCTGTGAAAAGTTCTGCATAGGCAGCAATGTTCCCAGGATTTATGGGAGATATATGGTCAAATTAACATAACGGGCAGGCAATTAGAAAGGCACTGGTGTTTAAGAACACAACAGGGTGGGAGGGTGGCAAAATCTGTCTGCCTCACAAGAAACACAGCTGTGGTCTTTTTTCTCAAGTTTTAATATGCAAGCTTAAAAAGCAGAATACAAGTAAAACACAGAGTAAAGAAAACAAATCACAATACACAAAATAGAAAAAGGCAATAAAGTAATACAAAAAAAACAAAAGCAAACTAACCTTTCCCTCACAGCAAGCTGATGCAGAGTCTGAGTGAGCCTTTCTAGTAAAGCTCTGAAATGTTTTATTTTACCCTTTAAATAGAAGGTTTAGTTCCTAGCTCCACCCCCTCAGTTCACAGATGATTAACCTTAACTGACCTGTTCTAACTAATGTGTGACTCCTTAATTGACCTTTTCTAATTTCTGTCTGACTCAAAAGAGACAGAGCTGTCGTCTCTTTTCAAGTTTTAATATGCAGTTAAAAGCAGAATAAAAGTAACACACAGTGTAAAGAAAACAAATCACAGTATACAAAATAGAAAAAGGGGTACTTACGTATTATCGCAATCAGATTACAAAGTGCCATAATTCATTATGTTTTGCCAAAACACATCTTAACCTTAAAAGGGGTGTGTACACAACTAGGTAGTACTGCCCCACAGTGGGTATAAGGCCGGAAGATGAGAAACGGTCAAATTTTCTAAAATCGGGTGGC
Organism: Protopterus annectens; assembly: GCF_019279795.1. Classification (NCBI taxonomy): domain Eukaryota; kingdom Metazoa; phylum Chordata; order Ceratodontiformes; family Protopteridae; genus Protopterus; species Protopterus annectens. The sequence goes on from NC_056751.1 coordinate 771,405,907, forward strand.
GTGCCTTATTGGTTCTGTGAACTCCACAGTAGTACACTGCATTACAAATCCTGATTCCTCATTGCAAGTTTAGCAAAGGGAAGTTAGTAATATTCCATCTAAAGTTTCATGGGCACTAATCATGAAAAGCAAAGGTGTCTGGAAGGCATACTCAGTAATGGGCAGTGATTCCTCAGTGACCACAGCCTTTCTCCTCAGCAGAATTCCTGTGCCAGGGGTGTTCATAGGTTCATAGGTTCATACTAGGCTATCTGCCCTAGGGCATTTATAAGCCTAGCCAGAGTGTGTTTGGCTTTCACCACCCATTTTAAATTAATTTTGCTATGCCTTTTTTTGAGGTTAGTATACTGTGCCTCTGTCTAACAGTGACACAGAAGTGATAGCCGGGGTAAACCTATGATCTCCCATCCACTCATCAAGATTCCTCTTGAAGAGTGTCAATGTGGGACTCTGCCTAACCTGGACTGGGATTTTATTCCAGAGTGAAGGGAGCCTCTGGGTTATGAATCTGTCCCTCCAGCATTTCCTATTTATTTCAGTGCTGAGATTCAAGTCTCTCGAGCGCGTAGCTCGATGGGATTTGGATTTTCTGAGGTGCAGCATGTCCATTAATTTCGGGTTGGACATGGCTTTATACATCAGGCACAGATCGCCTCTGAGCAGGTGGTATGCCACTGAGTAGAGCTGAAGTTTCTTTAACCGGGCAGCATATGGCATCTGTTTGAGCCCTTTGATCCTCTTGGTGAGGTACTTTTGGGGTCTTTCCAGTTGCTGCAGGTGTCCAGTAAGGTACATCCCAAAAGGGGCATTGTACTCAATTATGGGCCTGATGAGGGATGAGTAAAGAGGCACGATGACCTCCCCTGATCTAGATGTGAATCCCTTCATGATTAGGTGGGCTATATAAAATGTTTTTCTAACCACTTTGGCCACGTGGTTGTCAAATGAGAGATTGCTATCAACTTGGGTCCCTAATGACTTCTTCTGTACTTAATGGATTACCACCTATGTGGTAATTTGTGGGCACTTTGTTTTTGCCAAAGGGGATGACTATACACTTTTTGGCATTTAGCTTGAGGCTATGGCTCTGGCACCAGTTGTCTGTTTCTATGAGGCCCTTTTGGAGGATGCGTGTGTCGGCTGGAGAGTTGATTATGGCGCCCAGTTTGCAGTCATCTGTGAACTTGGTCAGCCACAGTCCTTCTGTGTTGGCCTGTACCACCGAGAAATATATACCGAACAAGAGAGGTCCCAGGACTGAGCCTTATGGGATGCCACTTGTAACTGGTTTGGAGTATGACATGGCTCCAGCAATTCTAACCATGTGGGTTCTGTCCTTGAGCCAGTTTGCAACCCATCTAGTAACATAGGGCTTTATATTTAAGCTGGTGAGCTTATCTATAATGCCCGAGTGGGGTATTGTATCGAAGGCTTTTGCGAGGTCCAGGTAGGCTGTGTGGACCACCTTCCCCTCGCCAATGGCCTTGGTGACTGTTTCAAAGAAATCGAACAGGTTTAAGAGGCAGGATCTGCCCTCAACAAAGCCAAACTGGGTAGGATCCAGTGTCTGTAGGTCCTCAATATCTTTATTTATGAGGTCCATGATGATCCTTTCCATAGCTTTGCAGACCAAGCTAGTCAGGCTTATGGGGTGATAGTTTACAGGATCCGTTGAGGCATCACCTTTGTGGAGAGGGACCACTGTTGCTGTACGCCACTCTTTGGGTACATATCCTGTAGTAAGGCTAAGATTGAACAGTAGTTTTATGTTTGGGTTTAGCTCTTCTTGGAGTTCATGTAGGACGCAGCCCAGGACACCATCTGGTCCCACTGATGCTGTGTTTTTTGCTTTGGAGAGGGCGCTCTTACCTGAGCATCTGAGATGTCAGGGGGGGCAGCACTCTGTTGGGATAGATATTTGCCCTTTTGGTGGGGGTTTGCACTGAACCTGTCAGCTAGGATGTTGGCAATGTCTGTGGGCTCAGTGTATTTTTGTCATTTTGGACTAATTCTGAGCATATCTGGGAATTCCCACCCAGGTTCCTAACATAACTAAAGAAAGCCTTGTGATTATCCTTAGTGTCCTGTGCAATTTTTCTCTCGAAGCTGGCCTTAGACAATTTTATGAGTGCCCGTAGTTTTTTGCTAATACTGATCAGAGATGCCTTCCCTTTTTGGGATTTTGCTCTATCATGTAGTAGCTTCCTCCTTCTATTGTATAGTTTGTTTATGGCTGGGGTCCACCAGACAGGACGTCTGCCTTTGGACGATTGGGTCTTGGTTTTATTTGGGATTGCATGAGCCATGCATTCCTGAAGGTGTTCATAGAATGCGTTTATAAAGGATTCTGGGGTCTTGGCCATATTTTCCACAGGCCCGGGGGCTTTGAAGGATTTTGCCTTGGTTTTGAGGCATGTGAAATTTGCTTTAGAGAAGTTTTTCACTGTGGTTTTCTGGGCAGGGGGAGGGGGTGGGATGTGAATATCCAGTGAGATTAGTTTATGGTCTGATCTTACCAGTGAGGGATGCACTTCTGGTCTGGAGCATAGTGTCCCCATGTTGGTGATGATCAGGTCCAGTATGTTTTCCCCTCTTGTGGGAGTGGTAACAAGTTGTTCCATAGCATTTGAGTTTATAAATTCTGGGAAACTTTGGGCTAGGGTGTTGGAGCTAGAGTAATGCTCCCAGTCTATGTTTGGGTAGTTGAAGTCGCCCAGTATAATGGTGTTTGGAGAGACCTTCATATTTTCCAGTATTCTCAGGAAGGCCGAGTGGGGTTCCTGTGTTTGAGAGGGTGGTCTGTAGCAGGCTATAAACTGGAAGGCAGTTTTACCCACAGTTAGTTGCACATGGATAGTCTCTGATGCTTCGTGCTGTGCCACCAACCTGGAGGTGTGGGTATCTTTGACGAATATTGATACTCCCTCCTTTTGTGGTTCGGTCCAAGTTTTGGGGCCGAAAAGCATGGTATGAGGCATAACCTGGTAGTGCTGGGGTGCTCTCGGGAGCCTTGAACCAGGTTTCTGTTACTGCACAGATATCGATGTTCTCCATGCTAAGGAGAGTTTTGAGTGCGTGCATCTTGAGGTTTAGACTTCTGGCATTGAGTAGCATTACTCTTAGTTTCTTATCCCTTGTGATACTATGGAGGTGGGTTTGTCTTTTGAGCCTTGCCTAAAAAAGGCACTATGGGGGTAGCAAGAGCCTTTGCCAATATCCAAAAGCCCAGGGGTGACAGGTGCAAGGCATCCCTAGCGAAGCATCATGGCCTGTCGAGCATGTCATCCCAGGCTGACAGGCATTGGATCCCCTTTGAATGACACCAACACTTGAGCCAATTGTTGAAATTGATCATCTTGTCTTCATATTGTGGCATCATTCTTGGTGAGGGTAAGATACAACTCAAGGTCAGGGTCATACCGGCCTGGGCTACATGCTCAGAGAGCTCCTCTATGTCTCTTTTCATGTAGTCCCGGGAGGTACGTCTCAGGTCATTCACACCAGCATGGACAATGACTGAGTCATATTTGTACTTGCCTTGGAGTGACATGAGTGCTTGTGTTATGTGGCGGATCCTAGCGCCTGACAGGCAGCTCACCGTGACCTTCTCCTTGTTCAGCCTGGTGAGCGGGACGTCAGTGTGCCTGATGATAGAGTCACCTATTACAAGTGTATCAGGTGTGTTGTTTAGCCTTAAGGGCTGTGACTGTTCAGCACACTGGCTTTGTGAGCTATGTGTTGCACGTGTTTTGTTTTGTGGTAGCGGTTGCTTGGGTGTCTGCTTTGGAGGTCTCTGCTGCTTAGGCAGATTTTTATTTAGAGCCTCCGAGTTTGTTTTTGTGTGTTTATGTGTTTGGTTTGTTGTCGTGGTAGGTCTATGTGAGACTGGAATTGTAGTGAGTGTGGTTTCCTTCTCCTCCTGACTGGTTACGCCAGTACTGAGTTGAGATAGCTTAACATTATTCCGCTTCACAGGCAGACTACTGTTTATTTGAACTTGTTTACTCCCAACAGCTAGTTACAGTATTAACAAGAGGTGTTGTAAATGCTGAAAGATTCACAGAAATGTCTCCCAAATGTAACAATCAGACATTCCGGTCTCGGCACGTAAAGGGCTTGGAAATGGTCCGGTTGTGTTGTGGAAACAGTGAGTTTCATCCATCATAACACTAATGATGACTCAGAAGCACCACTCATGTTTATAGGTCAAGAAGGATGCTGCCCTGGAAGAGGAATTCTGCCATTATTCCTCTTCCTATTAAAAAACAATCCAAGATTGGAAAGATTCTCTTATTAGTCTCAACAAAAAGTTGAGATCCCTCATTAAAACCTCCAAAGCCAGTTATGAAGGAAGAATTGAGAAAGACACTAAAAACAACCACAAAGCCATCGATAGTTATATCAAAAATCTCCATGGCAGTACCCAAATTTGCTCTGAGTTACTGCACAATGGTACCTCCTATACTGAGTCAACATATATTACCAACATACTGATCGACAGATTCAGTACCAACTTTACCCCTCTCTCCTCCCCCAAAGGATCAATCTCAATGCCGGAAGAATGCCAGGTACCCAATATTACTGCAGCACAGGTTAAAGCTGCATTGTCCAAGGCCAAGAATACAGCTTCTATGGGACCTGACAATATCCCTGGATGTGTTCTACATGGACTACAGAGTGAACTGGCACCACATCTGTGTGCGCTGTTCAATCAAAGCCTCACCTCAGGCTTTGTCCCTACTGAATGGCACACTACTACAGTCATCCCTCTCCACAAGGGAGGAGCGAATACAGACACCGGGAACTATCGTCCCATTAGCCTGATGAGTCTGGTATGCAAAGCTATGGAATGCATCATCATGGACCTAATAAACAAGGATATAGGGAATCTCCAAACTCTGGATCCCACACAGTTTGGCTTTGTGAAAGGTAGATCGTGCCTGCTCAACCTGGTTGACTTCTTTGAGTCGGTCACCAGGGCTATGGATGAAGGTAAGGCAGTGCATACAGCCTAATTTGATCTGGCCAAGCCCTTTGATACCATTCCTCACTCAGGAATTATTGATAAACTCACTAAACTAGGCATTAACCCCTATATCACTAGGTGGGTTGCAAACTGGCTGACAGATAGAACCCACAGTGTGAAAGTAGCAGACTCCAAGTCAGACTGCCGACCAGTCACAAGTGGAGTCCCACAGGGATCGGTCCTGGGTCCTCTCCTGTTTGACATCTACTTCTCAGAAGTCCAGACCAACACAAAGGGACTCAACCGGGGTTGAAACCATGGCTGACCAAATTCGCAGATGACTGCAAGCTGGAAACCATTATTAACTCCCCAAGTGATGCAGACATCCTACAGAAAGGCCTCACTGAGACCAATGACTGGTGTCGAAACCATGGCCTTAAGCTTAACTCCAAAAAATGCATCATCATCCCCTTTGGGAAAAACTCAGTTCCCACTAATTACCACATTGATGGGAGCCCACTGAACATTGAAGGCGTTATAAGAGATCTGGGGACAGAGGTTGACAGCAACCTCTCCTTCGGCCACCACATTGCCACTGTGGTCAGGCAGTCCTTTTATTTGGCACATCTCATTACCAAGGGTTTTGCATCCATGAATAAAGAGGTCATTTCTCTCTACTCTTCCCTTATTAGACCAATCATAGAGTATAATGCCCCATTTGGCATGTACCTCACTAGACACCTGCAACAGCTGGAGAGGCCACAAAAGTTCCTCATGAAGAGGATCCTAGGCCTTAAATACATGTCCTAAATGGACAGACTCAAAAAACTTCAGCTATTCTCTGTCTCATATCGTCAACTAAGAGGCGATCTCTGCTTGACTTACAAAGCCATGCCTGATCCACCTCTGTTAGAAATGCTACATCTAAAGAAATCCCAATCCCTCCTCAGCATACACTCCAGAGACCTCAACCTCATTACCACAATCAACAGAACATGCTGGAGGGAAAAGTTCATAATCCAGAGACTACCCATGCTCTGGAATATACTTCCCATACATGTTAAGCAGGGCACCTCACTAGCCCTCTTCAAGTGAAATCTTGATGATTGGATGGGAAATAGAAAGTTCACCCCAGGGATCACTCCAGTGGCTCTACTTGATAGAGGCACTGGAAACTAATGACAGGCGGCACAATGCCAGGGCACTTCTATGGGCTAGGCTTGTAAAAGTCCACAGCCATTAGCCTAGTACACACCTATAAACCTATGAAAGAATACTAGTTAAGAGTTTACACACCCCTTCTTAGGTTACAAGACATCATTTCACGAAAACATTACAGAACATGACAGGATAGCAATCTGGTTGCGATAATATATACATACTGAAAAAGGCAATAAAGTAATACAAAGTACAAGATATCAAAAGCAAACTAACCTTTCCCTCACAGCAAGCTGTGGCAGAGTCTGGATGAGCCTTTCTGGTAAAGCTCTGAAATGTTTTATTTTACCCCTTAAATAGAAGGTTTAGTTCCTAGCTCCACCCCCTCAGTTCACAAATGATTAACCTTAAGTGACCTCTTCTATCTTATGTATGAGTCCGTAACTGATCAGTTCTAATTTCTGCCTGACTCTCAAGAAACAGAGCTGTGGTATATTTTGAAGTTTTAATATGCAGTTAAAAGCGGAACACAAGCAAAACACAAGGTAAAAAAACAAATCACAGCACTCAAAATATAAAAAGGCAATAAACCAGGGGCGGCTCGTGGCATCGGGCTGCTGGACTGCAGCCCCCTCAAAATAAAAAATAGAAAGAAAAATAAAGAAAAATAAAAAAAATATATTTTTTGAAAATTCGCGGACTACTGTCAGTCTATGCGCATGCTTAAGGCAGTCCGGCAGTCCCCATAGGGGGACACAAGGAGACGTCTGTGCACTTTTAAAGTGCACAGACTCGCCAGGATTATGGGTCGCGTCCGGACTGCAAGAGCAGCAGCAGGACTCGGGAAGGAGCATTAGGATCTCGTCGGGCTTTCCTTGGGATCTCGCGGGTCTTGCAGTATTGCACGGGAAGGATGTACATTAGCTGGGTAAGTGTATGGTGCTTTTTACCTTTAATGTTTATTTGTGTGTGTATGGTGCTTTTTACCTTTATTTGTGTATGGTGCTTATGCTTTACTGGAGTGAGTTTGTGTATGGTGCTTTACTGGAGTGAGTTTGTGTATGGTGCTTATGCTTTACTGGAGTGAGTTTGTGTATGGTGCCTATGCTTTACTAGAGAGAGAGAGTGTGTGTGTGTGTGTGTGTGTGTGAAAATTAGGGAATACCTCAGGCTTGAACCCTGTACCCTGTATGCAGGTGTTAAAGACTTGAGTTCCCTACCCACCACCATTTGTAAAAAAATTTCAGATTTTTGCCTCATATTCGATCTGATCTGTTCCTCATAATATCTGTGGTTTGTAAATGTTGTAATGCTTGATATTTGATGGTGTAATAGTAGCATTGTTGCCTCACAGCTGCAGGTTCTTGGGTTTGATTCTTGGCTGGGGTTCCTTCTTTGTGTGGTCTGTATCTTCTCCCTGTGTTTGTTTGGGTTTGCTTTTGTGTCCTCCCATGTTACAAAGACATGTCTGCATTATTTCTTCCTGGGCCTCTGCTGAAAATTGTTTATTTGTTCCAAGTCAGACTGTCCTGATTAAAAAATGTTAAATAAAATTCACAGGCATTTGAATTTCAGACTTAAGGGTTTCTGAATGTTTAATTCCTTGCATATTTGATGGTGCAGTGGTAGCATTGTTGCCACAGTCCTTCTGTGTTGGCCTGTACCACCGAGAAATATATACCGAACAAGAGAGGTCCCAGGACTGAGCCTTATGGGGTGCCACTTGTAACTGGTTTGGAGTATGACATGGCTCCAGCAATTCTAACCATGTGGGTTCTGTCCTTGAGCCAGTTTGCAACCCATCTAGTAACATAGGGCTTTATATTTAAGCTGGTGAGCTTATCTATAATGCCCGAGTGGGGTATTGTATCGAAGGCTTTTGCGAGGTCCAGGTAGGCTGTGTGGACCACCTTCCCCTCGCCAATGGCCTTGGTGACTGTTTCAAAGAAATCGAACAGGTTTAAGAGGCAGGATCTGCCCTTAACAAAGCCAAACTGGGTAGGATCCAGTGTCTGTAGGTCCTCAATATCTTTATTTATGAGGTCCATGATGATCCTTTCCATAGCTTTGCAGACCAAGCTAGTCAGGCTTATGGAGTGATAGTTTCCAGGATCCATTGAGGCATCACCTTTGTGGAGAGGGACCACTGTTGCTGTACGCCACTCTTTGGGTACATATCCTGTAGTAAGGCTAAGATTGAACAGTAGTTTTATGTTTGGGTTTAGCTCTTCTTGGAGTTCATGTAGGACGCAGCCCAGGACACCATCTGGTCCCACTGATGCTGTGTTTTTTGCTTTGGAGAGGGCGCTCTTACCTGAGCATCTGAGATGTCAGGGGGGGCAGCACTCTGTTGGGATAGATATTTGCCCTTTTGGTGGGGGGGGGTTTGCACTGAACCTGTCAGCTAGGATGTTGGCAATGTCTGTGGGCTCAGTGTATTTTTTGTCATTTTGGACTAATTCTGAGCATATCTGGGAATTCCCACCCAGGTTCCTAACATAACTAAAGAAAGCCTTGTGATTATCCTTAGTGTCCTGTGCAATTTTTCTCTCGAAGCTGGCCTTAGACAATTTTATGAGTGCCCGTAGTTTTTTGCTAATACTGATCAGAGATGCCTTCCCTTTTTGGGATTTTGCTCTATCATGTAGTAGCTTCCTCCTTCTATCGTATAGTTTGTTTATGGCTGGGGTCCACCAGACAGGACATCTGCCTTTGGACGATTGGGTCTTGGTTTTATTTGGGATTGCATGAGCCATGCATTCCTGAAGGTGTTCATAGAATGCGTTTATAAAGGATTCTGGGGTCTGGGCCATATTTTCCACAGGCCCAGGGGCTTTGAAGGATTTTGCCTCGGTTTTGAGGCATGTGAAATTTGCTTTAGAGAAGTTTTTCACTGTGGTTTTCTGGGCAGGGGGAGGGTGGGATGTGAATATCCAGTGAGATTAGTTTATGGTCTGATCTTACCAGTGAGGGATGCACTTCTGGTCTGGAGCATAGTGTCCCCATGTTAGTGATGATCAGGTCCAGTATGTTTTCCCCTCTTGTGGGAGTGGTAACAAGTTGTTCCATAGCATTTGAGTTTATAAATTCTGGGAACCTTTGGGCTAGGGTGTTGGAGCTAGAGTAATGCTCCCAGTCTATGTTTGGGTAGTTGAAGTCGCCCAATATAATGGTGTTTGGAGAGACCTTCATATTTTCCAGTATTCTCAGGAAGGCCGAGGGGTTCCTGTGTTTGAGAGGGTGGTCTGTAGCAGGCTATAAACTGGAAGTCAGTTTTACCCACAGTTAGTTGCACATGGATAGTCTCTGATGCTTCGTGCTGTGCCGCCAACCTGGAGGTGTGGGTATCTTTGACGAATATTGATACTCCCCTCCTTTTGTGGTTCGGTCCAAGTTTTGGGGCAGCATGGTATGAGGTATAACCTGGTAGTGCTGGGGTGCTCTCGGGAGCCTTGAACCAGGTTTCTGTTACTGCACAGATATCGATGTTCTCCATGCTAAGGAGAGTTTTGAGTGCGTGTATCTTGAGGTTTAGACTTCTGGCGTTGAGTAGCATTACTCTTAGTTTCTTATCCCCTGTGATACTATGGAAGTGGGTTTGTCTTTTGAGCCTTGCCTAAAAAAGGCACTATGGGGGTAGCAAGAGCCTTTGCCAATATCCAAAGCCCAGGGTGACAGGTGCAAGGCATCTCAGCGAGCATCATGGCCTGTCGAGCATGTCATCCCAGGCTGACAGGCATTGGATCCCCTTTGAATGACACCAACACTTAAGCCAATTGTTGAAATTGATCATCTTGTCTTCATATTGTGGCATCATTCTTGGTGAGGGTAAGATACAACTCAAGGTCAGGGTCATACCGGCCTGGGCTACATGCTCAGAGAGCTCCTCTATGTCTCTTTTCATGTAGTCCCGGGAGGTACGTCTCAGGTCATTCACACCAGCATGGACAATGACTGAGTCATATTTGTACTTGCCTTGGAGTGACATGAGCGCTTGTGTTATGTGGCGGATCCTAGCGCCTGACAGGCAGCTCACCGTGACCTTCTCCTTGTTCAGCCTGGTGAGCGGGACGTCAGTGCCTGACGATAGAGTCACCTATTACAAGTGTATCAGGTGTGTTGTTTAGCCTTAAGGGCTGTGACTGTTCAGCACACTGGCTTTGCATGCTATGTGTCGCACGTGTTCTCTTTTGTGGTAGCGATTTGCTTGGGTGTCTGCTTTGGAGGTCTCTGCTGCTTAGGCAGATTTTTATTTAGAGCCTCGAGTTTGTTTTTGTGTGTTTATGTGTTTGGTTTGTTGTCGTGGTAGGTCTATGTGAGACTGGAATTGTAGTGAGTGTGGTTTCCTTCTCCTCCTGACTGGTTACGCCAGTACTGAGTTGAGATAGCTTAACATTATTCCGCTTCACAGGCAGACTACTGTTTATTTGAACTTGTTTACTCCCAACAGCTAATTACAGTATTAACAAGAGGTGTTGTAAATGCTGAAAGATTCACAGAAATGTCTCCCAAATGTAACAATCAGACATTCCGGTCTCGGCACGTAAAGGGCTTGGAAATGGTCCGGTTGTGTTGTGGAAACAGTGAGTTTCATCCGTCATAACACTAATGATGACTCAGAAGCACCACTCATGTTTATAGGTCAAGAAGGATGCTGCCCTGGAAGAGGAATTCTGCCATTATTCCTCTTCCTATTAAAAAACAATCCAAGATTGGAAAGATTCTCTTATTAGTCTCAACAAAAAGTTGAGATCCCTCATTAAAACCTCCAAAGCCAGTTATGAAGGAAGAATTGAGAAAGACACTAAAAACAACCACAAAGCCATCGATAGTTATATCAAAAATCTCCATGGCAGTACCCAAATTTGCTCTGAGTTACTGCATAATGGTACCTCCTATACTGAGTCAACATATATTACCAACATACTGATCGACAGAGTCAGTACCAACTTTACCCCTCTCTCCTCCCCCAAAGGATCAATCTCAATGCCGGAAGAATGCCAGGTACCCAATATTACTGCAGCACAGGTTAAAACTGCATTATCCAAGGCCAAGAATACAGCTTCTATGGGACCTGACAATATCCCTGGATGTGTTCTACATGGACTACAGAGTGAACTGGCACCACATCTGTGTGCGCTGTTCAATCAAAGCCTCACCTCAGGCTTTGTCCCTACTGAATGGCACACTACTACAGTCATCCCTCTCCACAAGGGAGGAGCGAATACAGACACCGGGAACTATCGTACCATTAGCCTGATGAGTCTGGTATGCAAAGCTATGGAATGCATCATCATGGACCTAATAAACAAGGATATAGGGAATCTCCAAACTCTGGATCCCACACAGTTTGGCTTTGTGAAAGGTAGATCGTGCCTGCTCAACCTGGTTGACTTCTTTGAGTCAGTCACCAGAGTAGTGGATGAAGGTAAGGCAGGTCATACAACCTACCTCGATCTGGCCAAGCCCTTTGATACCATTCCTCACTCAGGAATTATTGATAAACTCACTAAACTAGGCATTAACCCCTATATCACTAGGTGGGTTGCAAACTGGCTGACAGATAGAACCCACAGTGTGAAAGTAGCAGACTCCAAGTCAGACTGCCGACCAGTCACAAGTGGAGTCCCACAGGGATCGGTCCTGGGTCCTCTCCTGTTTGACATCTACTTCTCAGAAGTCCAGACCAACACAGAGGGACTCAACTGGGGTTGAAACCATGGCTGACCAAATTCGCAGATGACTGCAAGCTGGAAACCATTATTAACTCCCCAAGTGATGCAGACATCCTACAGAAAGGCCTCACTGAGACCAATGACTGGTGTCGAAACCATGGCCTTAAGCTTAACTCCAAAAAATGCATCATCATCCCCTTTGGGAAAAACTCAGTTCCCACTAATTACCACATTGATGGGAGCCCACTGAACATTGAAGGCGTTATAAGAGATCTGGGGACAGAGGTTGACAGCAACCTCTCCTTCGGCCACCACATTGCCACTGTGGTCAGGCAGTCCTTTTATTTGGCACATCTCATTACCAAGGGTTTTGCATCCATGAATAAAGAGGTCATCATTTCTCTCTACTCTTCCCTTATTAGACCAATCATAGAGTATAATGCCCCATTTGGCATGTACCTCACTAGACACCTGCAACAGCTGGAGAGGCCACAAAAGTTCCTCATGAAGAGGATCCTAGGCCTTAAATACATGTCCTAAATGGACAGACTCATAAAACTTCAGCTATTCTCTGTCTCATATCGTCAACTAAGAGGCGATCTCTGCTTGACTTACAAAGCCATGCCTGATCCACCTCTGTTAGAAATGCTACATCTAAAGAAATCCCAATCCCTCCTCAGCAAACACTCCAGAGACCTCAACCTCATTACCACAATCAACAGAACATGCTGGAGGGAAAAGTTCATAATCCAGAGACTACCCATGCTCTGGAATATACTTCCCATACATGTCAAGCAGGGCACCTCACTAGCCCTCTTCAAGTGAAATCTTGATGATTGGATGGGAAATAGAAAGTTCACCCCAGGGATCACTCCAGTGGCTCTACTTGATAGAGGCACTGGAAACTAATGACAGGCGGCACAATGCCAGGGCACTTCTATGGGCTAGGCTTGTAAAAGTCCACAGCCATTAGCCTAGTACACACCTATAAACCTATGAAAGAATACTAGTTAAGAGTTTACACACCCTTCTTAGGTTACAAGACATCATTTCACGAAAACATTACAGAACATGACAGGATAGCAATCTGGTTGCGATAATATATACGTACTGAAAAAGGCAATAAAGTAATACAAAGTACAAGATATCAAAAGCAAACTAACCTTTCCCTCACAGCAAGCTGTGGCAGAGTCTGGATGAGCCTTTCTGGTAAAGCTCTGAAATGTTTTATTTTACCCCTTAAATAGAAGGTTTAGTTCCTAGCTCCACCCCCTCAGTTCACAAATGATTAACCTTAAGTGACCTCTTCTATCTTATGTATGAGTCCGTAACTGATCAGTTCTAATTTCTGCCTGACTCTCAAGAAACAGAGCTGTGGTGTTTTTGAAGTTTTAATATGCAGTTAAAAGCAGAACACAAGCAAAACACAAGGTAAAAAAACAAATCACAGCACTCAAAATATAAAAAGGCAATAAACCAATACAAAATACAACAAATAAAAAGCAAACCAACCTTTTCCTCACAGCAAAGTGTAGCAGAGTCTGGGTGAGCCTTTCCAATAAAGCTCTGAAATGTTTTATTTTACCCATTAAATAGAAGGTTTAGTTCCTAGCTCCACCCCCTCAGTTCACAAATGATTAACCTTAAGTGACCTCTTCTATATTATGTATGAGTCCTTTATTGATCAGTTCTAATTTCTGCCTGACTCACAAGAGACAGAACTGTGGTCTTTTTTCAAGTTTTAATATGCAGTTAAAAGCAGAATACAAGTAAAACACAGTGTAAATAAAACAAATCACAGTATACAAAATAGAAAAAGGCTATAAAGTAATACAAAGTACAAGAAATCAAAAGCAAACTAACGTTTCCCCTCACAGCAAGCTGTAGCAGAGTCCGGGTGAGCTTTTTCCAGTAAAGCTTTGAAAGGTTTTAATGCAAAAGTGAAAGTATTTAAGCAGTAATAAATACTAAAAACAAACTTATATGGATTATACTGTAGAAGGTAGTCTTTTTTTCTGGCACACACCCCAGAACAGTGTTTCAATGTGTGAAAGATTTGATGTTCCTTTTGTAATTGTGAGAGGAAGCAATCAATCAGTCTTTGGACTAAAATACTTATAATTCATTAGCAGTAATTAAATGAATTAATGAAGTAAAGACAGAACAATCAGCACATACTCTAATCAATATGTGATCAAACCCAATATGCCGAAAATGTATGCTATCCTAAAAGTATTATCAGATCTGAGAAAAAGGTTAAAGGCAGAACTTCACAGGACGAGATCTCAAGATATTACAGAGGAAGAAGAAGGGTGTGCCGACTGGGTAACTTTGTTTTCTGTAGAGAAACTAAACTGGTTACTTTGGTTATGTACTTAACCAAATCAAATTGTGAATATTTCAGAAGAGAATAGTTTCAGCTGAATGTCAGGGGAGCTATTTTTGGTTATAATGCAAAGGCCAAAGGTTTCTTGAAGCTAGTTGCGTCAGTTCAGTTGTACTGTAGCCTGCTCTGTTTATGGATGTATATAGACTTGTTCAATTATATTTTCTCTATATTTTATTGTTACAGCTGATGCCCAACAGACAAGTTACAGATTTTGGTTAAAAACATACTTAACTTAAGCAGAAAGGATAATGATATAATAAAGTCCCACAGCTACTTTAGGGTCATCTGAAAAAGCAATACATCATCAGAATGAAAGGTACTTGTCCGATCTTTCTCATACTTTTAGTTCACATTTGTTGTTGAGGGCTGTTTCCATTCTTCCATGAAATAAGAGCTCCTATATATACAACTGCAGCATTCTTGAAAGTCCTGATTGCTTGCAGGCAGGGCATTTTACCTATTAACTATCTCTCCATGTTCAATGTAGGTCATATTCACTTCAGCTTTATACTGTACGTCCTTCTTCAGGAGGTGACAGAAAGTAAAAGGGCCTGAATAAGAGGAAATGACAAATGTGAGTGAGCTGTAAATGGGGGAAGAGAGCAAGTGTGGCTGCAGAGGCACTATCTAAAGGATTCCAAATATAGTGAGAAGAAAACATTAAAGACCAACGGGAAGAAAATGGCACGTAATGAGAATTATCATGCTGACGGCAGACCAGGAATCGTCAGAGGCAGGCTGAAGCATATGCCTGGACTGCAGCAGGACAAGGCAGTTGGCTTACAGATGTTTTGAACAAAGAACTGTTAACCCGACATGTTCAGAACTAGACTTGAATAGCTGGATCCTAAACTGTGTCACCAGGAAAGACAAACGACATACAAGCAGCTGATTTTAAGGGGCTGATAAGGAATAGTGAACACTCTGTAGAGTGATCCAGGACAGTTGGCAGATGTGGTGGTCTATGCAGAAAAGCATAACATTGGACTGTACACAGGAGCACAGAGGCTGGGTGCTGTTTCACTGAGGAAATAACATTTATTCAGGTCTCATCAAACATCACCTGTATACCAATTTCAAGGTTATTGAAAGTTGGATGGAAGGAAAGAGTCTTCCACCTCCAAGGCTGAGCACATCTGAGGTTAGCATAGTTACAGTTGCAAGGCTTTGAGAGACATAGAGATGATTCCTCCTCTAACACAGATGTTTTAACTTTTGTTAAACTCAGCATTTTTTAATGCTGAAATTACTCTTGCTCTTCCTTTTATGCACGTGGCAGTTTGGTAAATCTATAAAAGAGATTTATAAAAGGTATCGCATACAGGGCAAAATGTGATTTATAACACCAGTAAAGAATAAAACACTTTAAGTAAAGACTTTGCCCTCATCTTCTTCAAATTGAAACGATAGGAAAGAATGAGGCATTAAATAGCATTACAATGATGTAATGTGACTAAGATGTGAAGAACTAATGAATTTAAACCAACCATGAAGTCATAAAATCTACTTACATTGAAAAAATGAACACTTTATCATCATAGCTGATATTACTACTAAAGCATATGAGTTTAATGAGTGCTTCAGCATGTGGACTACAATGAATGTAGTTTAGCCACTGAAAGCAAGCAATACAAGCTATGAACATACGATGGAGGTGCTATTTCATCTTAACAAATGTTTTCAGATTCTGAAATGATATGTTGTAGAGTTGCAGAGTTTAAACTGCATGCAGTGAGTTGTAACTCTGGAACTAGCCTGAACAATGATCTTTATGCTAAATTACTTAGTGGTACTTGTCATAAAACTTGTCAAAGAAAGCTGTCATATTTTTTTTTTTTTTTTATTTAACATTTGTTGACCGGGAAAGTCCGACTAGGTTCGACAGATCCTGTTTTCAGCGGAGGCCTGGGGAGAAATGTTCCAGAAGTCATATGAAATTAATCTTACTTTTCCAGAAGCTTTTTGGATTGAGCTGCAGGACATAATGCAGGACATAATTCATAAAGAAAGCACTAAGTATCTGTGGAAGCATTATATAAAGCTGCAAAATAAAGTCTGTTTTCGTTGTAATAATAAAGCACAGACCTCACAAATATAATATTACAGAAGCAAGTTCCATAAATGTGCTAAACTGAACATATCAAGACAGCATGTTGATGCAAGTTACTGCTGATGTTAAAAGCAAGACTATTCGTGATAAGAAAGCAACCTATTCAGGAAACAAATGCAACATTTTATGAAGCCGAAGAAGCCGACTTGACATTGTTTTGCTGGTAAATGATAACAAAGCAAAATAAACCTGATATGTAAATATCTGCAGCTACTGCAGTATCTATTATTTCAGATGAACTATTTAATTCTGCATCTCCAAACAAATGTATGCAAACCGTTATACTTAACTAAAGTCTTGCAGGAGAGAAATTATGGATATCGGGTCAAATCATGTCTGCAGTTGTGTTATGAGGAACAGAGGGAGTAACAGCCATTAACAGCAGTAATGGGAATGTTCTAGTCCTACTTGGAAAGAATTAGCTACCAGAGGTTACAATGAACTAAGCAGATTAAAAACAGTGGGTCAGTGTGTTTGTCTGTGTACAATATGAGCCCAAGGCACTTAAGGAAATTATTAAAATGTATACAGAAGTATTCAAAGAGGAGGATGACACTCTGTTCAAAGTTAACCCTACCGTAATGGTGAAAAGCAGAGAAAAGTGAGCCTTTAAGGTTCCACAACACTTAATGGTAACTACAGTAGTACATGACTGTAATTCAACTAACATGTAAGCTATATGTCTAGCTTCAATTTAAATACTAAGGTATTTTTGACCGTTATTAGTAACCAAAATAATGATGATAAACATTCACAGAGATCCTTCTGTAGGTTTAAATCACCTGGTTTATTTGTTTATGAGCGCTTATGAAGAAAGCTTAGCGAAACAGTCATGTTGGTTTATGATATTAATAGTGCAGTTGCCTTGTAAGAGAAGATTTATTTTGATTTATATTTTATTTTTTACTACTGTTTTCATTGATTGTAGGAAGAAAGGGATAACTTGTAGTCAAGAAGATTTACGTTGATTTATATTTTGTTGTTTTTACCTATAATTTTCACTACTTGTTAGAAAGGGATATGTTTTCAACAAGCAAATTATAGCCATCCCAAGGGTCCTAGTCAGCTATAAATTCACACAGACTGCAGACAGAATAATCCAGAGCTTATCTAAATAATCCTGTGTTGGCTTGTAATTTGCTGATCTTTACTGTTAAAAAGAGGTGTGATTGTGAGCGATAGTGAGCAGAAGCTACTGTACGCATTTGAACATGATGTAAAGGAATTCCAGCTTTTGTGTGACTTTCAGAATTGGTATGATCTGAGCACTGACTATATTCTGCTTAATTTAATATTTAGTTGTATATTGTTTGCATATTTTTTCTCATAGAAGTTGATTTAAAATCTCTGGGATACTGTGGTAACTGATTTTGATTATCGTTGATTTAAAATCTCTGGGATACTGTGGTAACTGATTTTGATTATCGTTGATTTAAAATCTCTGGGATACTGTGGTAACTGATTTTGATTATCGTTGATTTAAAATCTCTGGGATACTGTGATAACTGATTTTGATTATCATTGATTTAAAATCTCTGGGATACTGTGGTAACTGATTTTGATTATCGTTGATTTAAAATCTCTGGGATACTGTGGTAACTGATTTTGATTATCGTTGATTTAAAATCTCTGGGATACTGTGGTAACTGATTTTGATTATCGTTGATTTAAAATCTCTGGGATACTGTGGTAACTGATTTTGATTATCGTTGATTTAAAATCTCTGGGATACTGTGGTAACTGATTTTGATTATCATTGATTTAAAATCTCTGGGATACTGTGGTAACTGATTTTGATTATCGTTGATTTAAAATCTCTGGGATACTGTGGTAACTGATTTTGATTATCGTTGATTTAAAATCTCTGGGATACTGTGGTAACTGATTTTGATTATCGTTGATTTAAAATCTCTGGGATACTGTGGTAACTGATTTTGATTATCATTGGTTTAAAATCTCTGGGATACTGTGGTAACTGATTTTGATTATCGTTGATTTAAAATTTCTGGGATACTGCGGTAACTGATTTTGATTATCGTTGATTTAAAATCTCTGGGATACTACGGTAACGGATTTTGATTATCTCTTTATTCATTTGTAGCTGAATATGGATTCTGTAAATGAGTATGCCATAATGATTTGCTAAAGCACAAATATCTTGTACAACATAATGAATGCCATATATATTTAAAGGCAACACCTGATAACACTGGTAATCTGTGCTCCTCGTGTCAAAAGTTGGATAATTTGCTTACCATTGTTACAAGTAAATCTGAACTTAATGATGATGATTGCACTTGGAGAACTGCTGTTACATATACTAATAAGCGGACTGATGAGATAAATAATTTTAAAGAGCAAATAGAAAACAATTAGGAAATGATGTGTCTATTGTCTGTAAAGATAAATTAGCCCCTATGAAACAAAGTAATATTACTGACAACTTTGAATTCCAGATACAAGTATTCAGCAAAGTGTTTAGTAGGAAAGAAAAAAGAAACAAAGGAGGTTGTTCAGAACAAATAGCAAGGAAGAAAAAGGAACTCGAGAATGTCTGTAAAACAAAGAGAATACATACTAAATAAACACTGCTGTGTTATGTAACGTACTAAATAAACACTGCTGTGTTATGTAACGTACTAAATAACACTGCTGTGTTATGTAACGTACTAAATAAACACCGCTGTGTTATGTAACGTACTAAATAAACACTGCTGTGTTATGTAACATACTAAATCAACACTGCTGTGTTATGTAACGTACTAAATAAACACTGCTGTGTTATGTCACAATGCCACCGGAAACCCATTTAGAACTCACCACTGTCAGAATCTACAACAACTAGACTGGCTAGAACTAAAAAATACATTATTACTCTCCCAACTTACCTTTGTTCATAGGATATTTTACCAACCAAAAAATACCCCTATACTTTCTGACCTTATTTCTCCCTATTCTAACCTAAATTTTTACGCTCCTCTAATAAACTTCTTGTGAAGTTAAGTAAGTCCAATAACATAGCAGGTGACACACTTTTCTCCAACACCATAGGTAAACACTGGAATATTCTACCTACCTACCACTCTAACTTCTACCTCGTCACATTTCCTCTTTAAACAAAAGCTCAAACAACATCTAAAAACACTCTGGCTATGCCCATGCATCAATCCTGACTAATCTTATGATTCTACTAATTACTCTTCTCTGAATCACCCTCTCTCACCTCTCTCTACTCACTCTCCTTGAGTAGACATTCTCTAAATCACCCTTGTTAATTAGCCTCTGATATGAATTTATATAAAACTCTCTATGGTTTATACTTACTTAATCAATTATACTCTTCATGAATGTTTTACTAAAGTATAACTCCCCTATCTTGTACTGTAAAGAAAATTAGAGTAAGTGTCCTTCCAAATATATATTTTCAACTAGTATAATCTAGAGTAAACCTTATTTCTGTTTGTATTTTACTAACTACTTACTTTCTTTATGTAAATGACTTGTTTGTATTAACTTCAATGTGGAGCTTTTCTCCCCAGGCCTCTGCTGAAAATGGAAATGTATCCAGTTGGATTAGCCCACTAACCAAATGTAAAATAAATAAATAAATAAATAAAATAAATGTAACGTACTAAATAAACACTGCTGTGTTATGTAACATACTAAATAAACACCGCTGTGTTGTGTAACGTACTAAATAAACACCGCTGTGTTATGTAGCACACAGATTACAAATGTCTGTAAAACAAAGAGAATACATAACACACAGGTCATACATGTCTGTAAAACAAAGAGAATACGTACTAAATAAACAATGCTGTGTTATGTAACACACAAGTCACAAATGTTTGTAAAACAAAGAGAATGCGAACTAAATAAACACCACTGTGTTATGTAACACACAGGTCATACATGTCTGTAAAACAAAGAGAATACATACTAAATAAACACAGTTGTGTTATGTAACATACTAAATAAACACTGCTGTGTTAGGTAACGTAGTAAATAAACACCGCAGTGTTATGTAACACACAGATTACAAATGTCTGTAAAACAAAGAGAATACATACTAAATAAACACTGCTGTGTTATGTAACATACTAAACACCTCTGTGTTGTGTAACATACTAAATAAACACCGCTATGTTATGTAACATACTAAATAAACATTGTTGTGTTATGTAACATACTAAATAAACACCACTGTATTATGTAACACACAGGTCACAAATGTCTGTAAAACAAGGAGAATGCGTACTAAATAAACACCACTGTGTTATGTAACATACTAAATAAACACCTCTGTGTTATGTAACATACTAAATAAACACTGTTGTGTTATGTAACATACTAAATAAACACCCCTGTGTTATGTAACGTACTAAATAAACACAGCTGTGTTATGTAACACACAGGTTACAAATGTCTGTAAAACAAAGAGAATACGTAGTAAATAAATACCACTGTGTTGTGTAACACACAGGTCACAAATGTCTGTAAAACAAAGAGAATACATACTAAATAAACACCGCTGTGTTATGTAACACACAGGTTACAAATGTCTGTAAAACAAAGAGAATACATACTAAAAAAACACTGCTGTGTTATGTAACACACAGGTTACAAATGTCTGTAAAACAAAGAGAATACATACTAAATAAACACCGCTGTGTAACACACAGGTCACACATGTCTGTAAATCAAAGAGTATACGTACTAAATAAACACCGCTGTGTTATGTAACACACAGGTCACAAATGTCTGTAAAGCAAAGAGAATGTGTACTAAATAAACACTGCTGTGTTATGTAACACATAGGTGACAAATATCTGTAAAACAAAGAGAATATATACTAATTAAACACCACTGTGTTATGCAACACACAGGTTACAAATGTCTGTAAAACAAAGAGAATACGTACTAAATAAACACCGCTGTGTTATGTAACACACATGTCACAAATGTCTGTAAAACAAAGAGAATGTGTACTAAATAAACACCGGTGACAAATATCTGTAAAACAAAGAGAATATATACTAAATAAACACCGCTGTGTTATGTAACACACAGGCTACAAATGTCTGTAAAACAAAGAGAATACATACTAAATAAACACCGCTGTGTTATATAACACACAGGTCACACATGTCTGTAAAACACAGAGAATACGTACTAAATAAACACCACTGTGTTATGTAACACACAGGTCACAAATGTCTGTAAAACAAAGAGAATGTGTACTAAATAAATACCACTGTGTTATGTAACACACAGGTGACAAATATCTGTAAAACCAAGAGAATACATACTAAATAAACACCACTGTGTTATGTAACACACAGGTCATACATGTCTGTAAAACGTCATAAATATCTGTAAAAGAAAGAGAATACGTACTAAATAAACACTGCTGTGTTATGTAACACACAGGTCACAAATGTCTGTAAAACAAAGAGAATACGTACTAAATAAACACCGCTGTGTTATGTAACACACAGGTTACAAATGTCTGTAAAACAAAGAGAATACATACTAAATAAACACCGCTGTTTTATGTAACACACAGGTTGCAAATGTCTGTAAAACAAAGAGAATACATACTAAATAAACACTGCTGTGTTATGTAACACACAGGTCACACATGTCTGTAAACAAAGAGAAAATGTACTAAATAAACACTGCTGTGTTATGTAACACACAGGTCACAAATTTCTGTAAAACAAAGAGAATACGTACTAAATAAACATGGCTGTGTTATGTAACACACAGGTTACAAATGTCTGTAAAACAAAGAGAATACATACTAAATAAACACGGCTGTGTTATGTAACACACAGGTCACAAATGTCTGAAAAACAAAGGAAATACATACTAAATAAACACTGCTGTGTTATGTAACATACAGGTTACAGGGAATGATAACACCGCTTTGTTATGTAACATACAGGTTACAGGGAATGATAACACTGCTGTGTTATGTAACATACAGGTTACAGGGAATGATAACACTGCTGTGTTATGTAACATACAGGTTACAGGGAATGATAACACTGCTGTATTATGTAACATACAGGTTACAGGGAATGATAACACTGCTGTGTTATGTAACATACAGGTTACAGGGAATGATAACACCGCTGTGTTATGTAACATACAGGTTACAGGGAATGATAACACCGCTGTGTTATGTAACATACAGGTTACAGGGAATGATAACACTGCTGTGTTATGTAACATACAGTTTACAGGGAATGATAACACCGCTGTGTTATGTAACACACAGGCTACAAATGTCTGTAAAACAAAGAGAATACATACTAAATAAACACCGCTGTGTTATGTAACACACAGGTCACACATGTCTGTAAAACACAGAGAATACATACTAAATAAACACCACTGTGTTATGTAACACACAGGTCACAAATGTCTGTAAAACAAAGAGAATGTGTACTAAATAAACACCACTGTGTTATGTAACACACAGGTGACAAATATCTGTAAAACAAAGAGAATACATACTAAATAAACACCACTGTGTTATGTAACACACAGGTCATACATGTCTGTAAAACAGAGAATACGTACTAAATAAACACCGCTGTGTTATGTAACACACAGGTCACAAATATCTGTAAAAGAAAGAGAATACGTACTAAATAAACACCGCTGTGTTATGTAACACACAGGTCACAAATGTCTGTAAAACAAAGAGAATACGTACTAAATAAACACCACTGTGTTATGTAACATACAGGTTACAAATGTCTGTAAAACAAAGAGAATACATACTAAATAAACACCGCTGTTTTATGTAACACACAGGTTGCAAATGTCTGTAAAACAAAGAGAATACATACTAAATAAACACGGCTGTGTTATGTAACACACAGGTCACAAATGTCTGTAAAACAAGAGAATGTGTACTAAATAAACACCGCTGTGTTATGTAACACACAGGTCACAAATTTCTGTAAAACAAAGAGAATACGTACTAAATAAACATGGCTGTGTTATGTAACACACAGGTTACAAATGTCTGTAAAACAAAGAGAATACATACTAAATAAACACGGCTGTGTTATGTAACATACAGGTCACAAATATCTGAAAAACAAAGGAAATACGGACTAAATAAACACTGCTGTGTTATGTAACATACAGGTTACAGGAAATGATAACACTGCTTTGTTATGTAACATACAGGTTACAGGGAATGATAACACTGCTGTGTTATGTAACATACAGGTTACAGGGAATGATAACACTGCTGTGTTATGTAACATACAGGTTACAGGGAATGATAACACTGCTGTATTATGTAACATACAGGTTACAGGGAATGATAACACTGCTGTGTTATGTAACGTACAGGTTACAGAGAATGATAACACTGCTGTGTTATGTAACATACAGGTTACAGGGAATGATAACACCGCTGTGTTATGTAACATACAGGTTACAGGGAATGATAACACTGCTGTGTTATGTAACATACAGTTTACAGGGAATGATAACACCACTGTGTTATGTAACATACAGGTTACAGGGAATGATAACACTGCTGTGTTATGTACATACAGGTTACAGGGAATGATAACACTGCTGTGTTATGTAACGTACTAAATAAACACTGCTGTGTTATGTAACATACTAAATAAACACTGCTGTGTTATGTAACACACAGGTTACAGGGAATGATAACACTGCTTTGTTATGTAACATACAGGTTACAGGGAATGAACATACTTTTCTACCAGATTATCTAAAGTCCACAAAAAAGGCATAATTTTTCCAAAAGAGAAGGTAGGAAAAAGAGGCAAGGGCCAACTGAAAAGGAAGAAAGCAAAATGAAACCTGGAAGCACTGAAAAACATTATTGTATGAAAAAAGAGAGGAAAGACAGATGTTCACAAAATGCCTCAAACTGTGGAGGTACAAAGCCAGCTGGATGAGAATTGTGAGCTTACAAATGTAATAAGCAAGAAACCAGTAGAATTAACAAGACTAATAGGGATGAGGATCATTCCTTTGTAACAATTACTAGAGCCGATATTACTGAATTAGAAGTGGGAGGTTCTTCAGATAAGGTCAGAAATTATAATCTTGCATTTGGAGATTCAATTATTAGAGGAACACATTGATTTGTCGGAAGATAATGAACACCGAATAGTATTATGCTTGAGAAGCAAAAATAGAGGATGTGAGAAACTCCTTAGGACATCCTAATGTAAGGAAGCCTAGATCTGTGTTCAGTCATGGCAGTACAAATGAGCTCACACTAAAGAATTCTCTGACTGTTAGCAGGGAGCGTGCAGCCCTCTTAGCATAGCTCATACTGGTGTTGGAACATATTTTTCACAAATCACTTAAAGCAAAGAGAGTCGGGTCACCATGAATGAAAAGATTTGTGTAGAGCATATGTGCCTAATTTTGAGTTTGTGTAGAGCATCTGAGCCTAATTTTGAGTTTGTGTAGATCATCTGAGCCTAATTTTGAGTTTGTGTAGAGCATCTGAGCCTAATTTTGAGTTTGTGTAGGGCATCTGTGCCTAATTTTGAGTTTGTGTAGAGCATCTGAGCCTAATTTTGAGTTTGTGTAGAGTATCTGAGCCTAATTTTGAGTTTGTGTAGAGCATCTGAGCCTAATTTTGAGCACACACATGATGAGGCAGCGTGGCATGCACTTGTCAAGATCAGGGAAGAGAATTTTTGCAGCAGATATTTTGCACTATTTGACAAACACTAGGCAGGATTTTTGCTTGGTCAAAAACTTAACAGTTTACAGCTAAGAATATTACTAATAAAGTTTTTTATTTGCAATTTTATTATGTTCCCATAAGATTGATGTTGTTATTATTTGTCAAATACGGTTAAAGAACAATGACTGGAAAACAGTTCTGTCAAGGTATAAATGTTTTATTGTAACAGACATTCTAGCAAATAATCAGGTAGATGTGTTATGATAAGGATTAAAGATTATTATGAGACCTGTAACTATTACATGTTTAATGATCACACCAATACTATAGACTGTGTAACTGTGACAATAAGACAACCCTGGAACATATAACAATTGTTGGAGTGTATAGACCACCAAAGTCAAGTGCAGATGACCTAGAGGAATTCATACATTTCTTGCATGAAACACAGGATGGAAGAATAATATTAACTGGGGACTTAAATTTACCAGAAACAGACTGGAATAATATTGATTCAACAACATTGATAAGGAAATTATTCACAATGTATATTCATGAACAGCAGTTCCTTCAGATTGTAAAAAAAGCCTACAAGGAAATGGAACACACTAAGGCACTGTTTGTTTTTCTAAAAAAATAGTTACTTCATGTCAAATTTTGTCAACATTGATATGCAATGATCATGGGGTCATAAAGGTTAATTTGTTGCTAGATATTTCTGCCAAACTGAAATCTAAGCCAATGCACAGAAGATTAACAACAGATTATATGGAAGCAAAACTGTCACTATGTAAAACTAATTGACATGTTCAGTGGAAAATTGCAGAAGGAATGAGGAAGACTTTGAAAAAGAAACTGAATACAAAAAAATATATAAAAAATGTTTAACATGAGGATCTAGGCACACATTGTCAAGACTGTGTATTTCCATAAGAAAAAGTTACTTGATTAAGGTGAAGGCAAAAAATATAAAAACTGCAAAACAGGTCAAACTATCTCTTTGAAAACTGAAAAAAATAAGCTGCATAGACAAATTAATCATAGTGTGAGAGAAGATCAAGTACAATTTGAAGAAAATTCATATAAAGATATCGATCATAATAGGAATCCATTTTAAATATATTTAAGATATGGTAGGAATAAAGACATACAAACTGACAAACTGTGTGTAGATTCCAAAATGTATTAGAGGGGACAAGAGATTATAGATAGCTATACAAAAGCTTATGCAAAGCAGTTTGACTCCTAAAAGGGTTCATAAATTGTCCAAGTGACACTCACATAACCTCAGATACTGAAATCAAACTGGATTATATTTAAAAAAGAGCTATGCAAACTGTATCCAAACAAGGCACAGGGAGGAGATGGAATTAGTAATAATGGCCTGAGAACACTTCAGCAAGAACTTATAGAAATATTATATTATATCTGTTGTTTTGTAGGTCACATAAATACAGGGAGATTCATCCTGATTGGAGACATGCACTTGTTAAACCTGTCTTTTAGGGCAATGGAAGTAGGAAAAACCAAGAGTAATACAGACCCATTATTTTAGTTTCATGTTGTGGAAAAATAATGGAGAAGGTTACAGTGGATAAATTCTTGTTATAACTGGAAAGGTTGGGACTTGAAACCATATGCTGAAAATAGATCTATTACCACATGCAATATGATGTTCTATAAAACTGTAATAACAGTTATGAATGGAAAATTGTGCTGGTCAATAATAGATATATAACTATAGGTTGTATAAAAAGAGTTATAACGTGTAGAAAATCAGAAATGATGAAATCATTGTTTGTTAGTTATATTACACCCAAACTTGAGTTTGGAATAACAGTATGGGCACTTTATAGGAAAACAAGCAAGAATAACCTGGGAAGAGTAGGGGCATCCGTGGATGCGAACATTTAGGTTATTATGAAAGACTAACATATCTGAACATGTACAGTGTCTCATATAGATATTTAACACTCTTATTGAGGTATACAGGGCATTTAGAGACAACTACCTCTGGGAATGTTTGGGGTTATCAAAAACTAGTAGAGAATCATCCTATGTAGAAGATTCTAAAGATTCTATAGGAATGAGAAGTGTACTAATTGGTTTTCTGAGAGAGCAGCCGATACATGGAATAGACTAAATTACATTAAAGCAAGCACTAGTTTAGATATTTTAATAACTGCTGGACACATATTTTGGGAACAACTGTTTTGGCATGTTGGCAGGCTAGAAGGGCATTATTGGCCATGTATGAAATATTTATATGTATGTATGTACATATGAAAAGTTAGTGTGGGGCAAAAGGGGTGATTGCCCTAGATGGAACTGTTATGGGGCACAACTGAAACCTCAGAATACTTATTGAGTGTGCAGGTGTTGTACTGGGGTATTCATTTAAACAGCTGCGGCCAATACCCTGTACATTTGAAATACAGAGAATAACAGAAATGACTACTTAGGTTACAAATAACAGACTATGAAGGTCAGTTGTTTTGTATGGGTTACCTGGACATATTGCAAGTATTACTGGCACTCAGTTTGTGCCTGTGAAACCAACTGTATCCTGCATTAAACAAGGGGCACATCTACACATCCCATTACCAAAGGTTTAGCTGACAGGTATATTCAAATGCTTATGGCAAATATCAAAAAAGTTAGGAGATGCTACTTTTGATGCTGAATAGAAACTTTTGTTGCTTTACTACTCAAAATTGTACAACAAATCAACATCCTGCTGAACTGCTTTAGAAAATAAATATATGTGCAAGACTAGATTAAACGTGATGTGAGTTTTGCTCTTGAGAAAAGTTACATTTTACTCATGATAAACATTGAATGAGTACATATTTTCATGTATATGTCCATCACTCCTTCATGATATGAGAAGGCACTAAGTGCTAAGAGAAATGATTAGTCTAGTATCCTGTGAAGTAGAAGGGACTGGACAGAGCTATCAAGTACTGCAGATTCGGACCTCGTGTCAGACCAAGAGCTAGGTGGAAGCAAACACGTCTGAGATGGTATGTCCATCTTCAGAATTTGTGGGCATTTTACTGTGAGCACTTTGTGAGTGAATGATTTGCTTTGTGATGGCGCTGAAGTACATGATGTAATTAAAATTTGCCAAAGGATGTGAAGATCTCAGACAATTCATGAGACAAGTCTGTATTTGGACATGGACTAAAATACTGTGGTCTATTTTCATATGAACTCAGATTATCGAGACATCTTTGAAATAGTAAGATCTCATTGTGTTTTAAATTAAAAAAGGTGGGCAATGCATACTGAGTGCTAGACATCTGACTTGTGAGAAAACTGAAGTACCAATAAGAATGAATCCTGCATGGATGCATGAAGTGGGACTGTGATTTATGGCAGTCAGTGTCCTTTCAAGAAAATTAATTGTATGATCCATTTTTTGTGAGCAAATTACACTAGGAAAGCAGTAAAGGAGAAAAAAATGCATATAGGCAATGGAAAAAGAAAGCTATACTAATAAGGTGGCAATACATGCAGACAGACTAGGAAGATAGGAAGTAAGAATATCATAACAACAAAACACAGGTGAAATAAGTATGTTCAAGTATAAACTACAGGGCAAAAGAGGCAGGATGAAATTATTCATGCTGGCCATGAGGGAAAGAGATATTCCAGAGGGTGAAAAAGTAGTGGTTCAAAATCTTCACCTTTACTTTCATAAAGGAGACAAAGATCGGAGTACAGTTTTAGAAAAATTAGAAGTGAAAAAGGGGAGAAGTCTAGCCTGATAGATATCTCAATGCAGGGAATGTGTAACAGAAGCTTCTCTGACTGTCAAGAAGACAACATCTTGGAACCAGGTTGGTTAAGATGCATGATGCATGAGATCTTGGCAGGGGAATGGATGAATCACCTAACAGAAGCAAACACTAGATCATTAGTTACTAGTAAGTTTGCTAGATGATCTAAAGGGAAGTCATAGGATTCCCTTTTCAATAAGGCCATAACAGGATTAGCCTTGGCAACTATAGGCCTCTCAACTTGACTTTAATAGTATTAAAAGTGATGCGTAAATTCTGTGGTAAAGGCTAGTAGGCATACCTCTCAACTGTCCAGATTTTCACAGAATGTCCAGATTTTTGCCTCATATTTTTGCTCTGTTCCTCATAAAATTTGTTGTTTTCTAGATTTATGTGGCAAATCAGAGAGGACAGAATTCACTAACTAATGACAGGCATTTGAGTTTCAGAATTCATATCCTTCAGAAAATTCATTTTAAAACAAGACCTTTTATTATAGTCAAGTCAAGTAAACCTTTATTGTCATTCAGACCATACAACAAAAAAGTGCACAGCCGAATTAAATTTGTTCTGCAAGCTCAAGTACAACATAAACAACTGTAAACACAGAAACACACATAAGATAAAATGGGCATAAACAATAACACAGTCAAGACATCCGAAAGCACAGAAGCACAGAAGCTGTATATACATATATATATATATATATATATATATATATATATATATAGTTTACTGTTAAAAAGTCGAAACTCACTAAAAATAGCGTATTATTTGTCGAAATAAATGATCAAACACCAACATAATCGAGTTGTACAATAGCCGTAAAGCAATGGGAAATGTCGAAAATATTGAAACGCGACATTTCAAAACGAACACCGGTGGATCACCGAAAATGAGTAGAGCATACTCAAATAATAGTACCCTTGTAGACGTTGACAAGAATTCCAAACAAAACACTTCCCCAGTGCAAGTACAGCTACAGCCAACACGACATCTTGCTTCACAATACTCCATAAACACAAACTCCATCGCGAACAGTAACCCACTGCTACAACAGTAATATCCATCAGGATGACTTGATATACCATAGTGCATAAACGGATAATACACAGCAAACACATTCCCGGACCACAACACTGATACACAGCAATATGTCTGGCTGTACAATAGTGCATAAATAGCTGTTCCAGAAGAAACACACTACAACTGAGAAAATAGCGATATATATCGGGATAACTCACTGCAGAATAGTCCATGAACAGTACTCCGACATCAAACACATTTCTGATGTAATACCAGGAGGCTCCATCAAGATAACTTGCTCACCCATGCTGAGTAGACAAGATTAACACAGCAGAGATATACCTCTCCAACAATATCACTGACAAGCTAGGTATTAGACTATAATGGTGAATACTACGTACATATCCCACTTACAGTAGTACAATTTAAGTTCCCAAAAGTGTCCTATACTGCCATATAAGTATCACATATGCAATGTGTAATAGTACTGCACAGATATCAGAATGAACAATGATGGGCCATTAATTGTACAAATCCCAATGGCGTCATCTCATCACGTTTAGCAAGGAGACGTTGTATCATTGACTCCTTATCAGTAAGCCTACGTTTCTTCGGAGAAGCAGGTACACAACAAAGGAACTTCTGTCTTACATCCTCCAAATGGTTTTGCTCTAAAGTAATAGCATGTAAAACATCAGTGATGTAAAGTTCCTTTTTACCCAATAGGGACCTTAGCCTACAGTGCCACCCCTCCACTGCGTTCTGGCTCCGAGGGTAGCCCATGGTACATGTATCCGACTGATTCCAGAATGGTACTTCAAATAGTGGTGGTTGTCTCTCTGAGGTGGAACCCCACATTCCATACCGCCGTGGCCTCCCTAAAATATAGTTATTTTTGAAGAACTCACATAAAGGAGCACCCCTCTCCCCTAATGCTTCCTCAATTGACGTGAAAGTTTCTAAGATATGTTCCGTGCGTATGAAAGCAAGTGAAGGCACCTGTTTACATAACAGTGTGAACTGTGTATCCGTACCATATACATGTGTCAAGTTAAGCTTTTGGATCTGCCTCCATATTATCTGGCACAAATGAAACCAGCACCCTTTTGCGGTACTATTTGGTAGATGCTTCATAATGCTGTTTACAGCCCCCTTTTCAAAGTCACTAAGTACCATCACCGGCTGTAGATTAAGTTGGAATTCCCCACATAAACTTATCAATGTGTTCCAGAACTGATCATAGCATTCCTCGCATTTCGAAGGAAGGATAGCATACACTACAGTTACTACCTTGCTGTTGCATGAACCATCCAGACTACAATGAACAGAGTATATTTGTTTGCACTCCCTAGTACTAATTGGAAATGTACCATCAACAAGGATGTATTCCAAGCGGCAGAGCAGGCATAGATTATTCTCAGTGGTAAGGATCACAACATCATTGTTATGGCTCTGGAGTGCACTGTGTTTAATTATGAACTGACCCTGCTTCAATGGTATAATCTCTGGCCTTAAATCTTTCAGACTTGCTAATTGTATGCTAGGAGTCGTGCTATTCTTATGCCTCAACCTACGAACACACTGCTTCAGGGCATCAGTATTGGTCATGGTGGTCAACACGTCCGTGGACGTCGTTGCCAGAACCTCAGAAACAATTCTGCAGGGATCCTTCAAAGTCTGTTCTGCACGCCTTTTAATCGCTGCACGTACCCTAGTCTGCTCTACACAGACCACATCTGGTGCATGGAAGTGACCAATACTCTTCAATAGCCTTTCATCATTGGCACAAGTCTCTGTTATACAACGGCCCTTACATCTCAGTGTTGCCTTCTGTGTGCAACACCAGTATTTCTTCTCAGAGTTAATCTTTTCCAAGTAATACTGGTAACCATCAATACACAGGATTGCCCGACCTTTTTGGGAGGTAATAGTACCATATAGGGAACCAATGACACCAGGAAAGCTCATTGACGGTTGGTCAGACATAGTACTTTAGCTCACATAAAAGCAACAACAATAGCTACATTACTACACATTACTGGCATTCCTGTTGTGTAACACAAAACTCTATCTTGTCTATGTACAATATTGTACACATATACCCACTATGACATACCTTATACATGGCATGGCCAGCTACAGTCATGTCTTACATGTAGACATATTGTATGGTGCACACCATACACTGTTTACATATACATATACTATTTAAAACACTGTCATACATGACAACTACAGCAGCACATGTAGCCTAACTGATACAACATGTTCGTACATGGCACGTCACATACTATGCCACTATCATGTTTTCCCACTCCAGGCAGCAGCATCCACCTGTATTGCTTTACATACTGCATTCTACACTGCTATGCCTATACACGTGTACTATATGCAGGGGTGAGGCAAGGCATTACTTCATGCTTATACACAACAGCGGTGTCTTACTACTGTATGGCTGAGGTACATATGGCTATTAACACTGTTTTAACCGCACAGTTATCAAGTATGTACATGCCTGTGCTGTCACTCTCACATACTAACTACAGTAATCCACATTAACAGATATCACTACCATGTAGCTACACTTGTACATGCCTGTGCTGTCACTATCACATACTAACTACAATAATCCACATTAACAGATATCACTACCATGTAGCTACACTTGTACATGCCTGTGCTGTCACTCTCACATACTAACTACAATAATCTACATTAACAGATATCACTACCATGTAGCTACACTTGTACATGTCTGTGCTGTCACTCTCACATACTAACTACAATAATCCACATTAACAGATATCACTACCATGTAGCTACACTTGTACATGCCTGTGCTGTCACTATCACATACTAACTACAATAATCCACATTAACAGATATCACTACCATGTAGCTACACTTGTACATGCCTGTGCTGTCACTCTCACATACTAACTACAATAATCCACATTAACAGATATCACTACCATGTAGCTACACTTGTACATGCCTGTGCTGTCACTATCACATACTAACTACAATAATCCACATTAACAGACATCACTACCATGTAGCTACACTTGTACATGCCTGTGCTGTCACTCTCACATACTAACTACAATAATCCACATTAACAGACATCACTACCATGTAGCTACACTTGTACATGCCTGTGCTGTCACTATCACATACTAACTACAATAATCCACATTAACAGATATCACTACCATGTAGCTACACTTGTACATGCCTGTGCTGTCACTATCACATACTAACTACAATAATCCACATTAACAGATATCACTACCATGTAGCTACACTTGTACATGCCTGTGCTGTCACTATCACATACTAACTACAATAATCCACATTAACAGATATCACTACCATGTAGCTACACTTGTACATGCCTGTGCTGTCACTCTCACATACTAACTACAATAATCCACATTAACAGATATCACTACCATGTAGCTACACTTGTACATGCCTGTGCTGTCACTATCACATACTAACTACAATAATCCACATTAACAGATATCACTACCATGTAGCTACACTTGTACATGCCTGTGCTGTCACTCTCACATACTAACTACAATAATCCACATTAACAGATATCACTACCATGTAGCTACACTTGTACATGCCTGTGCTGTCACTATCACATACTAACTACAATAATCCACATTAACAGATATCACTACCATGTAGCTACACTTGTACATGCCTGTGCTGTCACTCTCACATACTAACTACAATAATCCACATTAACAGATATCACTACCATGTAGCTACACTTGTACATGCCTGTGCTGTCACTCTCACATACTAACTACAATAATCCACATTAACAGACATCACTACCATGTAGCTACACTTGTACATGCCTGTGCTGTCACTATCACATACTAACTACAATAATCCACATTAACAGATATCACTACCATGTAGCTACACTTGTACATGCCTGTGCTGTCACTCTCACATACTAACTACAATAATCGACATTAACAGATATCACTACCATGTAGCTACACTTGTACATGCCTGTGCTGTCACTATCACATACTAACTACAATAATCCACATTAACAGACATCACTACCATGTAGCTACACTTGTACATGCCTGTGCTGTCACTCTCACATACTAACTACAATAATCCACATTAACAGATATCACTACCATGTAGCTACACTTGTACATGCCTGTGCTGTCACTATCACATACTATCTACACTAATCCACATTAACAGATATCACTACCATGTAGCTACACTTGTACATGCCTGTGCTGTCACTATCACATACTAACTACAATAATCCACATTAACAGATATCACTACCATGTAGCTACACTTGTACATGCCTGTGCTGTCACTATCACATACTAACTACAATAATCCACATTAACAGACATCACTACCATGTAGCTACACTTGTACATGCCTGTGCTGTCACTCTCACATACTAACTACAATAATCCACATTAACAGATATCACTACCATGTAGCTACACTTGTACATGCCTGTGCTGTCACTATCACATACTAACTACAATAATCCACATTAACAGATATCACTACCATGTAGCTACACTTGTACATGCCTGTGCTGTCACTATCACATACTAACTACAATAATCCATATTAACAGACATCACTACCATGTAGCTACACTTGTACATGCCTGTGCTGTCACTATCACATACTAACTACAATAATCCACATTAACAGACATCACTACCATGTAGCTACACTTGTACATGCCTGTGCTGTCACTCTCACATACTAACTACAATAATCCACATTAACAGACATCACTACCATGTAGCTACACTTGTACATGCCTGTGCTGTCACTATCACATACTAACTACAATAATCCACATTAACAGATATCACTACCATGTAGCTACACTTGTACATGCCTGTGCTGTCACTCTCACATACTAACTACAATAATCCACATTAACAGATATCACTACCATGTAGCTACACTTGTACATGCCTGTGCTGTCACTCTCACATACTAACTACAATAATCCACATTAACAGATATCACTACCATGTAGCTACACTTGTACATGTCTGTGCTGTCACTATCACATACTAACTACAATAATCCACATTAACAGATATCACTACCATGTAGCTACACTTGTACATGCCTGTGCTGTCACTCTCACATACTAACTACAATAATCCACATTAACAGACATCGCTACCATGTAGCTACACTTGTACATGCCTGTGCTGTCACTCTCACATACTAACTACAATAATCCACATTAACAGACATCGCTACCATGTAGCTACACTTGTACATGCCTGTGCTGTCACTCTCACATACTAACTACAATAATCCACATTAACAGACATCACTACCATGTAGCTACACTTGTACATGTCTGTGCTGTCACTATCACATACTAACTACAATAATCCACATTAACAGATATCACTACCATGTAGCTACACTTGTACATGCCTGTGCTGTCACTATCACATACTAACTACAATAATCCACATTAACAGATATCACTACCATGTAGCTACACTTGTACATGCCTGTGCTGTCACTCTCACATACTAACTACAATAATCCACATTAACAGACATCACTACCATGTAGCTACACTTGTACATGCCTGTGCTGTCACTCTCACATACTAACTACAATAATCCACATTAACAGATATCACTACCATGTAGCTACACTTGTACATGCCTGTGCTGTCACTCTCACATACTAACTACAATAATCCACATTAACAGATATCACTACCATGTAGCTACACTTGTACATGCCTGTGCTGTCACTCTCACATACTAACTACAATAATCCACATTAACAGATATCACTACCATGTAGCTACACTTGTACATGCCTGTGCTGTCACTCTCACATACTAACTACAATAATCCACATTAACAGATATCACTACCATGTAGCTACACTTGTACATGCCTGTGCTGTCACTATCACATACTAACTACAATAATCCACATTAACAGATATCACTACCATGTAGCTACACTTGTACATGCCTGTGCTGTCACTCTCACATACTAACTACAATAATCCACATTAACAGATATCACTACCATGTAGCTACACTTGTACATGCCTGTGCTGTCACTATCACATACTAACTACAATAATCCACATTAACAGATATCACTACCATGTAGCTACACTTGTACATGCCTGTGCTGTCACTATCACATACTAACTACAATAATCCACATTAACAGATATCACTACCATGTAGCTACACTTGTACATGCCTGTGCTGTCACTATCACATACTAACTACAATAATCCACATTAACAGATATCACTACCATGTAGCTACACTTGTACATGCCTGTGCTGTCACTCTCACATACTAACTACAATAATCCACATTAACAGATATCACTACCATGTAGCTACACTTGTACATGCCTGTGCTGTCACTATCACATACTAACTACAATAATCCACATTAACAGATATCACTACCATGTAGCTACACTTGTACATGCCTGTGCTGTCACTATCACATACTAACTACAATAATCCACATTAACAGATATCACTACCATGTAGCTACACTTGTACATGCCTGTGCTGTCACTATCACATACTAACTACAATAATCCACATTAACAGATATCACTACCATGTAGCTACACTTGTACATGCCTGTGCTGTCACTATCACATACTAACTACAATAATCCACATTAACAGATATCACTACCATGTAGCTACACTTGTACATGCCTGTGCTGTCACTCTCACATACTAACTACAATAAACCAGATTAACAGACATCACTACCAT
The DNA here is from genome assembly GCF_019279795.1 of Protopterus annectens. NCBI lineage: Eukaryota > Metazoa > Chordata > Ceratodontiformes > Protopteridae > Protopterus > Protopterus annectens. The sequence goes on from NC_056751.1 coordinate 771,442,529, forward strand.
GTAGCTACACTTGTACATGCCTGTGCTGTCACTCTCACATACTAACTACAATAATCGACATTAACAGATATCACTACAATGTAGCTACACTTGTACATGCCTGTGCTGTCACTCTCACATACTAACTACAATAATCCACATTAACAGACATCACTACCATGTAGCTACACTTGTACATGCCTGTGCTGTCACTATCACATACTAACTACAATAATCCACATTAACAGATATCGCTACCATGTAGCTACACTTGTACATGCCTGTGCTGTCACTATCACATACTAACTACAATAATCCACATTAACAGATATCACTACCATGTAGCTACACTTGTACATGCCTGTGCTGTCACTATCACATACTAACTACAATAATCCACATTAACAGACATCACTACCATGTAGCTACACTTGTACATGCCTGTGCTGTCACTATCACATACTAACTACAATAATCCACATTAACAGATATCACTACCATGTAGCTACACTTGTACATGCCTGTGCTGTCACTATCACATACTAACTACAATAATCCACATTAACAGATATCACTACCATGTAGCTACACTTGTACATGCCTGTGCTGTCACTATCACATACTAACTACAATAATCCACATTAACAGATATCACTACCATGTAGCTACACTTGTACATGCCTGTGCTGTCACTATCACATACTAACTACAATAATCCACATTAACAGACATCACTACCATGTAGCTACACTTGTACATGCCTGTGCTGTCACTCTCACATACTAACTACAATAATCCACATTAACAGACATCACTACCATGTAGCTACACTTGTACATGCCTGTGCTGTCACTATCACATACTAACTACAATAATCCACATTAACAGATATCACTACCATGTAGCTACACTTGTACATGCCTGTGCTGTCACTATCACATACTAACTACAATAATCCACATTAACAGATATCACTACCATGTAGCTACACTTGTACATGCCTGTGCTGTCACTCTCACATACTAACTACAATAATCCGCATTAACAGACATCACTACCATGTAGCTACACTTGTACATGCCTGTGCTGTCACTCTCACATACTAACTACAATAATCCACATTAACAGACATCGCTACCATGTAGCTACACTTGTACATGCCTGTGCTGTCACTCTCACATACTAACTACAATAATCCACATTAACAGATATCGCTACCATGTAGCTACACTTGTACATGTCTGTGCTGTCACTCTCACATACTAACTACAATAATCCACATTAACAGATATCACTACCATGTAGCTACACTTGTACATGCCTGTGCTGTCACTCTCACATACTAACTACAATAATCCACATTAACAGATATCACTACCATGTAGCTACACTTGTACATGCCTGTGCTGTCACTATCACATACTAACTACAATAATCCACATTAACAGATATCACTACCATGTAGCTACACTTGTACATGCCTGTGCTGTCATTCTCACATACTAACTACAATAATCCACATTAACAGATATCACTACCATGTAGCTACACTTGTACATGCCTGTGATGTCACTATCACATACTAACTACAATAATCCACATTAACAGATATCACTACCATGTAGCTACACTTGTACATGCCTGTGCTGTCACTCTCACATACTAACTACAATAATCCACATTAACAGACATCACTACCATGTAGCTACACTTGTACATGCCTGTGCTGTCACTATCACATACTAACTACAATAATCCACATTAACAGATATCACTACCATGTAGCTACACTTGTACATGCCTGTGCTGTCACTCTCACATACTAACTACAATAATCCACATTAACAGACATCACTACCATGTAGCTACACTTGTACATGCCTGTGCTGTCACTCTCACATACTAACTACAATAATCCACATTAACAGACATCGCTACCATGTAGCTACACTTGTTCAACACATTGCAGAATAGTGTTTCCGACTGAGTATAGCAACGTGATGTATAACTAGGTGTATAACGTATGGTAGACTCAGCATGTACCACTTACAACAGGCATGGGCAAACTACGGCCCGGGGGCCACATGCGGCCCGTTAAACGTTATGATTCGGCCCGCCAAACTTGAAAAAATTTAATAAATTAACCTTGTTAATGTTTTATTTCCCCTGCAATTCTGATGTTTCCTCACTAGATGGCGCACTCTAGATATATTGGCTTTGTTGAGGTGAGGCGTAGGCCTATTACTCCACGTTTGCACTTTACCCTTTGACCCACCACCCCTCTATGAAGATGAGCGGACCCAAGAAAAGGAAAGTGGACAGAGAATGTCGAGTGTTCAATAAGGAGTGGACAACTAAATATTTTTTCACTGAACACCAATCATCTGCTGTTTGCCTGATATGCCAAGAAACTGTGGCGGTTTTTAAAGAGTATAATATTAGTCATCACTTTGCCACAAAGCACGCTAATTATGCTAGCAAGCTCTCAACAAAAGAACAGGAAGCTGCTGCTGAGAAGGTGGCAGCTAATTTGAAGGCTCAGCAAAGTTTTTTTCACCGTCAAACTGCCATTCAAGAGTCAAGTACCAAGGCCAGTTTTATGCTTTCATTCAAAATAGCAAAGGCCAGCAAACCACTGTCTGAGGGCGAGTTTTTAAAAGAATGTATGGTAGAGACAGCAGGTATTTTGTGCCCGGAGACCAAAGACAAATTTGAGAAAATCAGTTTATCAAGGCGGACAGTAACTCGCCGTGTGGAACTAATAGATGAAGATATCACCAGCAGATTAAACAAAAAGGCGAAGTCATTCACTTTTTATTCTTTAGCACTGGATGAGATCAACGATGTCAAAGACACTGCTCAGCTCCTCATTTTTATCCGCGGAATCAATGAAACTTTTGAAATAACGGAGGAGTTTTTGACAATGGAGTCTCTGAAAGGACAAACACGGGGAGAGGACTTGTTTGAACGAGTGTCTGCTGCCATCGAAAACATGAAGCTTCCCTGGAGTAAGCTTGTTAACGTCACCACAGATGGATCTCCGAATTTAATGGGAAAAAACATTGGCCTGCTGAGGAGAATCCAGAATAAAGTGAAAGATGAAAACCCTGACCAGGATGTCATTTTCCTCCACTGCATCATCCACTAGGAATCTCTATGTAAATCGGTGTTACAGCTGAATCATGTTGTGAATCCTGTGGTGAAACTCATCAACTTCATACGTGCACGGGGACTTCAGCACCGTCAGTTCATTGCGTTCCTGGAGGAAACTGATGCGGATCACCAGGACCTGCTTTATCACTACCGTGTTCACTGGTTGAGTTTGGGCAAAGTGTTTCAACGAGTGTGGGAGCTCAAAGAGGAGATTGGCGTGTTTTTGGAGCGGCAGGGGAAGACTGATGAATTTCCTGAGCTGAGCAACAAGAGCTGGATGTGTGACTTTGCGTTTGCTACAGACGTATTTTCACACTTGAATGAGCTCAACGTGAAACTGCAGGGGAAGGAGCAGTTTGTGCATGACATGTACACAAACGTGAAAGCCTTCAAATCCAAGCTGGCTTTATTCTCCAGGCAGATTTTGAACAAGTCATTCACTCATTTTCCTAGACTAGCCACGTTAAAAGAAGCCGGAGCAAAAGTAAAGAAATACAGTGAGTCACTGGATGCACTGCACGGAGAATTCTGCCGTCGGTTTTTAGATTTCGACAAAATTGACAAGTTACTTCAATTGGTGGCCTTTCCTCTGTCACAAGACACCAAAACAGCTCCAAAGGAGCTTCAGCTCGAACTGATCGACCTTCAGTCCGACCCTGCCTTAAAAGAGAAGTTCAGCTCTCTGAAACTAAATGACTTCTATGCTTCACTCAATGATGCCGCGTTTCCAAATCTAAGGCGCAGATGATGTTGGCTTTGTTCGGCTCTACCTTCGTGTGTGAACAGACCTTCAGCGTCATGAACATCAACAAAGCCAGCCACAGATCCAAGTTAACAGACCTACACCTCAGATCCATCCTGAGAATCGCCACAACAAAACTAACTCCAGACTTTGATGTGCTGGCTAAAAAAGGAGACCAACAACACTGCTCCCATTAAAATGTGTGTGTCTCCGTGATACGCACGTTATTAAAATAAACAGTGCATGCAGATCAAATATAACGCTTCACAGACTGACTTGCTGCAACTGTTTCATCCTTGCACTGGTCGTTGTTGACTTTTGGCACCGGGGAAACAAATTGAATAAAAGGAACAGGACAAGTACATCTGCATCTCCTACCGTTTTTGAAAAAAAAGACAGTCAGGAGGAGAGTGATGGTGATATCCTGAAGGATAACAGAACTTTCAGTGCTTTAAAATAAAATGGTCATTTATTTGATTTTCAGTGTTTAAAGACTCATTTCGAAGTCAGAGATTTTATTGTAATGCTTTTCTTCATTTTCACTGGAAATTAAAGCACATGTTTTCT
>NC_056751.1:771449469-771456969 GCF_019279795.1 Protopterus annectens
TCCAGCATATCCTATTTATTGTTGTGGTGAGGTTTAGATCCCTAGAGCGTGTGGCTCGAGGGGATAAGGTTTTCTTTAGGTGGAGCATGTCCATCAATTCTGGGTTGGACATGGCCTTGTATGTCTGGCAAAGATCACCTCTGAGTAGGCGGTATGCAACCGAATACAGCTGGAGTTTCTTCAGTTGAGCTGCATAGGGCATCTGTTTGAGGCCTGTGATCCTCTTGGTGAGGCACTTCTGTGGTATTTCCAGCTGTTGCAGGTGTCTTGTAAGGTACATCCCAAATGGGGCATTGTACTTTATGACGGGTCTAATGAGAGATGAGTAGAGGGGCACAATGACCTCTTTTGATCTGGATGCGGACCCTTTTGTGATTAGGTGGGCCACATAGAAGGATTTTTTAACCACTTTGGCAATGTGATTATCAAAAGTGAGATTACTAATTACTTGGGTCCCCATATCCCTTATTACGTCTTCCGTATTTAGGGGACTACCACCTATGTGGTAGTTTGTGGGTACTTTGTTTTTTCCAAAGGGGATGACTATGCACTTTTTGGCATTTAGCTTGAGGCCATGATTTTAATACTAGGTATCCATCTCAGTGAGACCCATTTGGAGGATGTCTGTGTCAGACGGAGAGTCAATTATAGCCCCTAGTTTGCAGTCGTCTGCTAACGTGGTCAGCCATAGTCCTCCTGTGCTTGCCTGTACCTCTGAGAAGTATATGCCGAACAGGAGGGGTCCTAGGACTGAGCCCTGGGGAACACCACTTGTAACTGGTTTAGAGTCGGACCTAGCTCCCGCAACTCTCACCATGTGGGTTCTGTCTATGAGCCAGTTGGCAACCTATCTTGTGATGTAGGGGTTTATGTTCAGGTTGGTGAGCTTGTCTATAATGCCAGAATGGGGAATGGTGTCAAAGGCCTTAGCGAGGTCTAGGTAGGATGTGTGTTCCACCTTTCCCTCATTTATATCCTTGGTAACTGTCTCAAAGAGGTCCACCAGGTTTAGGAGGCATGATCTGCCCTTAACAAAGCCAAACTGGGTAGGGTCTAGTGTTTGGAGGTTCCCAATGTCTCTGTTAATGAGTTCCATAATGATGTGTTCCATAGCCTTGCAGACCAAGCTAGTCAGGCTTATAAGGTGATAGTTCCTGGGGTCTGTTGTGGCTCTACCTTTGTGGAGTAAAATAACCGTTGCTGTGTGCCACTCTGTGGGTATGTAGCCTGTGGAGAGTCTGTGTTTGAACAGTGTGTTTAGGTGAGGGGTTAGTTCATCTTTGAGCTGTTGTAGGACGCAGCCTGGGACACCGTCCAGTCCCATGGATGCTGTGTTTTTGGCTTTGGAGAGGGCTGTTTTAACCTGAGTGTCTGTGATTTCAGGGACTCTACATTCTTTTGGTATGGTTATGGGCCCTTTTGGGGGTGAGAGGGGGTGAAGTTTGTGCTGAACCTGTCTGCCAGGATGTTGGTGATATCGGTTAGTTCAGTGTATTTTGTGCCATTCTGCACTAACTCCGAGCAGATCTGAGCATTGCCACTTAGATTCTCGACATAGCTAAAGAATGCCTTGTGGTTATCTTTGGAGTCCTTGGCAATTTTTCTTTCAAAGCTCACCTTGGATGATTTTATGAGGGATCATAGTTTTTTGCTGATACTGATAAGGGATGTTTTCCCTTCTTGGGATTTTACTCTTTTCTGTACTAGTTTCTCCCTTCTATTGTATAGCTTGTTTATGGTAGGAGTCCACCAGACTGGTTTCCTTTTCTTGGAGGAGTGAGTCTTGGTTTTGCTTGGGATGGCACGATCCATGCATTCTTGTAGGTGCCCATAGAATGCATTACTAAAGGATTTTGCAGATTGGACAGCATTATCCTTCAGCATGGGGGCTTTGAAACTTTCCACCTCTGTCTTAAGTAATGTGAAGTTTGCTTTTGAAAAGCTTTTCATGGTGGTTTTCTTGTCCAGGGGTGGGGGGTGGAATGTGGATATCCAAAGTTACTTGTTTATGGTCAGATCTAACCAGTGAGGGGTTGACCTTCGGTGTGGAACACCGTGGCCCATGTTGGTGATGACCAGGTCCAATATGTTGTCATCTCTGATGGGAGTGTTGACCAGTTGAACCAGGGCATTTGAGTTTATAAATTCTAGGAAATGTTGGGCAAGGGAGTTAATACTTGAGTAGTTCTCCCAGTTAATGTTTGGGTAATTGAAATCACCCAATATTAGGGTGTTTGGTAGAACCTTTATGTTTCCCAGTGTTTCCAGAAATGCAGAATGGGGGTCCTGGGACATGGTGGGTGATCTATAGCAAGCTACAATTTGAATTGCAGTTTTGCTTGTTGTTAGTTGCATGTGGATGATCTCTGAAGCATCATGCTGTGCCACTAACCTGGAGGTGTGGGTATCCTTGATGAATATGGATACGCCCCCGCCTTTTATATTTTGGTTTGGGTTCTGAGGCCAAAATGTATGATATGAGTTGTAGCCTGGTAGTACTGGGATCATCTCTGGATCCTTAAACCAGGTTTCTGTTACTGCACATATATCAATTTTTGCCATACTGAGGAATGCCTCGAGTGCATGCATTTTGAGGTTTAGACTTCTGGCATTGAGTAGCATTACACTCAGTTTTTTGTTACTTGTGCTATTTACGGTGGTGGGTTTGTCTTCTGAGCCTTGCCTAAAAAAGGCACTATGGGGGTGGCAAGAGCCTTGGCCAGTATTAAAAAGTCTCAGGGTGACAGGTGCATGCCGTCTGTAGTGAAGCAGCGTGGCTTGTCGAGCATGTCATCCCAGGCAGACAGACACTGGAACCCCTTTGAATGACACCAGAAACTTAGCCAATTGTTGAAATCAAGAACTTTTTCTTTATACCGTGGTATCTTGGTGAGGGCAGGATGCTACTCAGGGTCAGGGTCAAACCGGCCTGGGCTATGTGATCAGAGAGCTCTTCCATGTCTCTTTTCATGTAGTCCAGGGAGGTATGGCACAGGTCATTCACACCAACATGGACAATGACAGAGTCATATTTGTACTTGTTCTGGAGTGACCTGAGTGCTTGTGTTATGTGGCGCATCCTGGCACCTGACAGGCAACTAACAGTAACCTTCTCCTTATTCAGCCTAGTGAGTGGGACATCAGTGTGCCTGACTATAGAGCCACCTATTACTAGTATGTTGGGTATGTTATTTTGCCTTAAGGGCTGTGATTGCATGGCACACTGGTTTTGTAAAGTATGTGTTTCATGGTTTGTGTCGGGGGTGGAGGTTGCTTGGATGTTTGCTTTGGAGGTCTCTGTTGGTTTTGCAGATTTTTATTTAGAGCCTCCAAGTATGTTTTCATGTATTTATGTGTGTTTTTTGCTGATGCTGGTTTAATGGGTCTATGTGAGACTGGTGGTGTGATGCAAGTATTTCCCTTCTCCTCTTAACTGTCTGATCCAGTCTTGGATTGAGAGAGCTTAGCCTCCAGTTTGGCTGTATAATTGCATCTCTCACATGTATTAGTGTTTGGTGGTAGAAGGAAAGGCTTGTCTGTGTACATGAGGCAGTTGTAACATTGCCTCAAAATGCCCAGATTCACCAGTTGGACTGGAGAGTACACCTGAAACTGCCCTTTGGACATTCCTGGATAGGTACAGTGAACTGTTTTACTGGATGGTTGGTAAGGTCGAATAGAGAGCCTTGTCCTTCTGTACAGTACAGGAGGGTCTAGTGTTAGGGTTTATAAGTGCTTGCTATAAGTTTTGAGCAAGTGCCGGGCTGAGAAATGAATGGTTTGAGTGTTTAAGTTGAAAGTTTGTCTAGTTCCAAGGGAAAAATTGAAGAGGAGACTGTGGAGTCGGGAATACTTTGACCCTAGCTAACCAGTGCTCCCCTGGCGCGCAAATCTGGGCAAATATGGTATTTATAGCAGGGAAATGAAAGAGATAGAAATTAGCCCAAAATGGCCAACTACTAATTTCTGGACTGAAACCACTCCTTCAGGAACAGATAGGCTGCTCAAAGCTCTCCTCTCTCACAAGTGAACAGAGAAACTTCCTTCTATCCAAGTAAGGTATGGGCAAACACAGAGATTTATAACACAGCCCTGAATTCAGCACTAACCTGAAAACTGGACTATGCTAGCTTAGAAAGGTGGGAAACAAGTATATATATATATATATATATATATATATATATATATATATATATATATATATATTTTTTTTTTTTCAGAAAATAAAGCAGATACACTCAAAAAAACACTTTAAATGCACAGAAAAGGATACTTATTGTTATATATCGCAGATCAGAGTTGTAGTCAATGGCCATAGTAATAAAGTAGGAAGAAACATGATTACAGTAAAAGCAGATGAATAAAGTGCACATTTTATATATATATATATATATATATATATATATATATATATATATATATAAAACAATAGAAAACAAACAAACTGACTTAAAGAAGTTACCCAATTAACCAGAAAAAAATCAAAACTGAGCCCTGTTCCCAGTGCTCAAGTTATACAAACAAAGCTAGATTCAGCGGTCCTGAATCTGGTCTATGCTACAGCAACAAGGCACACCAATTTCTGAAAGAAACAGTTCAAATAAGCAGGCACAATAAGCCTGTGACCAAAAATTCCCAGCTCAGAAGGGCAGAATCCAGCCTTTCCTCCCACAAGAGTGCAGACCACAAACCGAGTTAATGTAGAATAACTGGAGTGAAGCCCAAGTGCTTAAGCCAGAACTAATACACTTTTAGAATAGCAGACACTGGGCCTTCAATCAGCAATTCCCAGCTTAGAAGGATGTAAGCTACCTGTCCTGCCACAACAGTGCAGACCACAAACCTTCTTAATGTAAAACAGCCTGTATGAAGCCCAGTGCTTAAACCAAAAGACTTAGAATAACAGTTACAATTTAATCAGGCTATGACCAAGCAGTAATAAATGCAGCAGAATAAATAAAATTGAGTACTTTTAAGAAAAGCAAAATAAAGTAGGAGGAAACACAAATACAGTAAAAACAAATGAATAAAGTGTAAATTTTTTTTAAGTGCAAGGAGAGAAGAAGGAAGAACCTAAGTGGGCTGGCCTTCTCAAATCTTCTCTCTGTATTAAGTAGAGAGAACACTAGACTCAGAATATGATCTCACTGTACTAAGTTAAGTGAGCAAATGAGATGGGCCTTGGAGGAGTGTTCTAATACAGACTTACAGGAGGGGCGGGCAATTCCAGAGCCACCAACATTAATACCAACAGAGGAACAGGGAGGAAGGGTGAGGAATTAACTGCAGAGAGACACACAGCACACTGTTCAATTAAACACACAATTAGGTAACAGAAAAAATGAAAATACAGTACTTTTAAAACTGCAAGTTTGTACTTAACAAAAGACTAAAATATACTACTGCAAGTTTTACTTAGCTTCAGCGTCTAATGCAGATGTTTGTAGCCAAGCAAGTTTTATGTTATATTTAGAGAGAAAGTCAGAGAACAGAATTAGATAGCAGTAAATTAGATAGCGGTAAGGAAGTAAGTGAAGAAAGGAGAGTTTGGAGGTATCTGAGATGAAAAGGTACTTGTTCACATTTAGGGATATAGTTGTATATGTATATATGTGGTTTTCCTGCTATCTACTGCCCTCTTACCTGAAGCCATATGGATCATCTTCCTGTCTTTTTCCATACATCTGGGAGATATCCCACATGTCCCATCAGTATGAAAGTTCTGCATTTCTGGTGAGTAGTGTCTTTACACTGGGTGGCTACAAGACACCTTACTTTGGCTGGGCTGCTATTTTTAAGTACCTACCATTTTCATGTACACATTGCAGTAGGTCTGCTGGCTGTAACCATGCAACTTATAGCCACATTTGTTTATCTCCCTGCTCTGCACCAAAGAATAATACAACAAGGACCAATTCCCTTTCCTTCAACACTACAGGACTTCTTATGACTCATTGACTGGGGCTATTAGAGCATGTAAACACCTGTCATTCAGAATGATGAATAACAAGAGTAAACAAAAAATCACAGCACTGCATCTTGAAGGGATAATGAGAGTAAACATAAATCACAGCACTGCATTTTGAAGGGATAACAAGAGTAAACAGAAATCGCAGTGCTGCATCTTGAAGGGATAACAAGAGTAAACACAAATCACAGCACTGCATCTTGAAGGGATAACGAGAGTAAACAAAAATCACAGCACTGCATCTTGAAGGGATAACGAGAGTAAACAAAAATCACAGTGCTGCGTCTTGAAGGGATAACGAGAATAAACAAAACCCACAGTGCTGCGTCTTGAAGGGATAACAAGAGTAAACACAAATCACAGCACTGCATCTTGAAGGGATAACGAGAGTAAACAAAAATCACAGTGCTGCATCTTGAAGGGATAATGAGAGTAAACAAAAATCACAGTGCTGCGTCTTGAAGGGATAACAAGAGTAAACAAAAATCACAGCACTGCGTCTTGAAGGGATAACAAGAGTAAACAAAAAATCACAGAGCTGCATCTTGAAGGGATAACGAGAGTAAAGAAAAATCACAGCACTGCGTCTTGAAGGGATAACAAGAGTAAACAAAAAATCACAGAGCTTCATCTTGAAGGGATAATGAGAGTAAACAAAAATCACAGTGCTGCATCTTGAAGGGATAAAAAGAGTAAACAAAAATCACAGCACTGCATCTTGAAGGGATAACAAGAGTAAATAAAAATCATAATGCTGCATCTTGAAGGGATAATGAGAGTAAACAAAAATCACAGCACTGCATCTTGAAGGGATAACAAGAGTAAACAAAAATCACAGCACTGCATCTTGAAGGGGTAACGAGAGTAAACAAAAATCACAGCACTGCATCTTGAAGGGCTAACAAGAGTAAACAAAAATCACAGTGCTGCGTCTTGAAGGGATAACGAGAGCAAACAAAAATCACAGCACTGCATCTTGAAGGGATAACGAGAGTAAACAAAAATCACAGCACTGCATCTTGAAGGGATAACGAGAGTAAACAAAAATCACAGCACTGCATCTTGAAGGGATAACGAGAGTAAAGAAAAATCACAGCACTGCATCTTGAAGGGATAACGAGAGTAAACAAAAATCACAGCACTGCATCTTGAAGGGATAACAAGAGTAAATAAAAATCACAGCACTGCGTCTTGAAGGGATAACGAGAATAAAGAAAAATCACAGTGCTGTGTCTTGAAGGGATAACGAGAGTAAACAAAAATCATAGTGCTGTGTCTTGAAGAGATAGCAAGAGTAAATAAAAATCACAGCACTTCGTCTTGAAGGGACTACTTCCTAACAGTATCTGTTTAGTAAAACATATTTCTGAAGTAACAGTTTTACCTTTTATAAACAACATTCTTAAGGTTACAGTGGTGAGGAGATCCTTTTATGTTGCACAATTTATAAGTAAAGGCATGACATCGAGGTACAAAGAGCTCATTATCCATCTGTACTCTGCCGTTATCAGAACAATCAGAGTACAATGCTC
>NC_056751.1:771461969-771499469 GCF_019279795.1 Protopterus annectens
TTTAAGGGAATATGCTACTATCTGATACATTGTGCTCAAACTTTAAGGGAATATGCTACTATATGTTACATTGTGCTGATATTTAAGGGAATATGCTACTATCTGTTACATTGTGCTCAAACTTTAAGGGAATATGATACTATTTGTTACATTGTGCTCACAATTTAAGGGAATATGCTACTCTCTGTTACGTTGTGCTCACACATTAAGGGAATATGCTACTATCTGTTACATTGTGCTCACACTTTAAGGGAATATGCTACTATTTGTTACATTGTGCTCACATTTTAAAGGAATATGCTACTATTTGTTACATTGTGCTCAAACGTTAAGGGAATATGGTACTATCTGTTACATTGTGCTCAAACTTTAGGGGAACATGCTACTATCTGTTACATTGTGCTCACACTCTAAGGGAATATGCTACTATTTGTTACATTGTGCTCAAACTTTAAGGGAATATGCTACTATCTGTTACATTGTGCTCAAACTTTAAGGGAATATGCTACTAACTGTTACATTGTGTTCAAACTTTAAGGGAATATGCTACTATCTGATACATCGTGCTCAAACTTTAAAGGAATATGCTACTATTTGTTACATTGTGCTCAAACTTTAAGGGAATATGCTACTATCTGTTACATTGTGCTCATACTTTAAGGAAATATGCTACTAACTGTTACATTGTGCTGTCACTTTAAGGGAATATGCTACTATCTGTTACATTGTGCTCAAACTTTAAGGGAATATGCTACTAACTGTTACATTGTGTTCAAACTTTAAGGGAATATGCTACTATCTGATACATCGTGCTCAAACTTTAAAGGAATATGCTACTATTTGTTACATTGTGCTCAGACTTTAAGGGAATATGCTACTATCTGTTACATTGTGCTCATACTTTAAGGAAATATGCTACTAACTGTTACATTGTGCTGTCACTTTAAGGGAATATGCTACTATCTGTTACATTGTGCTCAAACTTTAAGGGAATATGCTACTATCTATTACATTGTGCTCACATTTTAAAGGAATATGCTACTATTTGTTACATTGTGCTCACACTTTAAGGGAATATGCTGCTATTCCTTACATTGTGCTTACACTTTAAGGAAATATACTACTATCTGTTACATTGTGCTCAAACTTTAAGGGAATATGCTTCTATCTGTTACATTGTGCTCAAACTTTAAGGGAATATGCTACTATCTGTTACATATCTTTTACATTGTGCTCAAACTTTAAGGGAATATGCTACTATCTGTTACATTGTGCTCAAACTTTAAGGGAATATGCTAATATCTGTTACATTGTGCTCAAACTTTAAGGAAATATGCTACTATCTGTTACATTGTGCTCAAACTTGAAGGGAATATGCTACTATCTGATACATCGTGCTCAACCTTTAATGGAATATGCTACTATTTGTTACATTGTGCTCAAACTTTAAGGGAATATGCTACTATCTGGTACATTACGCTCAAACTTTAAGGGAATATGCTACTATCTGTTACATATCTGTTACATTGTGCTCAAACATTAAGGGTATATGCTACTATCTGTTACATTGTGCTTAAACTTTAAGGGAATATGCTACTAACTGTTACTTTGTGTTCAAACTTTAAGGGAATATGCTACTATCTGATACATTGTGCTCAAACTTTAAGGGAATATGCTACTAACTGTTACATTGTGCTCAAACTTTAAGGGAATATGCTACTCTCTGTAACATTGTGCTCATACTTTAAGGGAATATGCTACTAACTGTTACATTGTGCTCACACTTTAAGGGAATATGCTACTCTCTGTAACATTGTGCTCATACTTTAAGGGAATATGCTACTAACTGTTACATTGTGCTCACACTTTAAGGGAATATGCTACTATCTGTTACATTGTGCTCAAACTTTAAGGGAATATGCTACTATCTGTTACATTGTGCTCACACTTTAAGGGAATATACTACTATCTGTTACATTGTGCTCACATTTTAAAGGAATATGCTACTGTTTGTTACATTGTGCTCACACTTTAAGGGAATATGCTGCTATTTGTTACATTGTGCACACACTTTAAGGGAATATGCTACTATCTGTTACATTGTGCTCAAACTTTAAGGGAATATGCTACTATTTGTTACATTGTGCTCAGACTTTAAGGGAATATGCTACTATTTGTTACATTGTGCACACACTTTAAGGGAATATGCTACTATTTGTTACATTGTGCTCAAACTTTAAGGGATTATGCTACTATTTGTTACATTGTGCTCAGACTTTAAGGGAATATGCTACTATCTGTTACATTGTGCTGACACTTTAAGGGAATATGCTGCTATTTGTTACATTGTGCTTACACTTTAAGGGAATATGCTATTTGTTACATTGTGCACACACTTTAAGGGAATATGCTACTATCTGTTACATTGTGCTCAAACTTTAAGGGAATATGCTACTATCTGTTACATTGTGCTCAAACTTTAAGGGAATATGCTACTATCTGTTACATTGTGCTGACACTTTAAGGGAATATGCTACTATCTGTTACATATCTGTTACATTGTGCTCAAACTTTAAGGGAATATGCTACTATCTGTTACATTGTGCTCAAACTTTAAGGGAATATGCTACTATCTGTTACATTGTGCTCAAACTTTAAGGGAATATGCTACTATCTGTTACATATCTGTTACATTGTGCTCAAACTTTAAGGGAATATTCTACTATCTGTTACATTGTGCTCAAACTTTAAGGGAATATGCTACTGTCTATTACATTGTGCTCAAACTTTAAGGGAATATGCCTACTATCTGTTACATTGTGCTCATATTTTAATGGAATATGCTACTAACTGTTACATTGTGCTCACACTTTAGCAGAATATGCTACTATCTGTTACATTGTGCTCAAACTTTAAGGGAATATGCTACTATATGTTACATTGTGCTCACACGTTAAGGGAATATGCTACTATCTGTTACATTGTGCTCACACTTTAAAGGAATATGCTACTATTTGTTACATTGTGCTCACACTTTAAGGGAATATGCTATTTGTTACATTGTGCTTATACTTTAAGGAAATATGTTACTATTTGTTACATTGTGCACACACTTTAAGGGAATATGCTACTATCTGTTACATTGTGCTCAGTCTTTAAGGGAATATGCTTCTATCTGTTACATTGTGCCGATATTTTAAGGGAATGTGCTACTATCTGTTACATTGTGCTGACACTTTAAGGGAATATGCTGCTATTTGTTACATTGTGCTTACACTTTAAGGGAATATGCTACTATTTGTTACATTACTTTAAGGGAATATGCTACTATCTGTTACATTGTGCTCATACTTTAAGGAAATATGTTACTATCTGTTACATTGTGCTCAAACTTTAAGCGAATGCTCTCCTAATCTGCCTTCAGAGGATTAATCCTTTCTGAATCCCATTGTTTCTCATGTTCAATTCTCTAAACATTCCCTAAGGAGTGTGTATGAGCATGTAGATACTGTAACTACGGCCACTGCTGCTGTCTTAAAGAGGTATGCTTAAGTACATAACCAAAGTTTCACAGATGATGTTAAATATGAGATTTTGAGCTCTGCTTTAGATAAAGAAGTTTTGTTTGGTCCATATGTTACTCAGGTACTGAAACAATGTAATGAAAGAGGGGAATTAGTTTTTGTTCAGGAAATTACCAATTCTTTTCAGGTCCCCATTATAAATCATATATATTTTCTACTCCCTTCAGAAAACTACCTAAAAAAATCCTTGCCTATTTCTGGCATACGGTGCATAAAGAGGAAATGGCAGAAGGGGATAAACTTGAACAAAATACAAGGATTTGTTTCAAAAAAATGGGGACATCCTCCATCTTTAGAATGACTATACTTACATTTGTCCTCCCACATCTTGCCCTTGATTCTGTTTTCAAGAAAAAGGACCTCAGTCTCACCCTTTGCAATCACATGCTTAACCCTAAGAATAATTCATCAAGTGACTTTAGGCCACAGGGGCAAATGTCTTGACTTTAGGTAGTTTCTGATTTTAAGAAAGAATTTGTCTGAAGATAACAGGTCCTGGGAATGATCCAGGATCCATGGGCTGTGAATCAGATGAGGCCATAGAAAAGGGAACCAGACTTGACATGTCCAGTAGGGAGCAATGAGGATCACTCTGCTTTTCAACCTCTGAGCTTTCTTGAGAAATTTTGGGATGAGGGGAAATGGGGTAAAGGCATACAGAAGACCCGGGGGGCGGGTCAATCATGCATTAGAGCATCTCTCGTGGTTCCCCCTGAGGGGGAATCAAGGCAAAATAGCTCCTGCATTTGTAATTCAGGGGAGAAGCAAACAGGTCGCAGCAACACTTGCCACAATGTTGGAAGATCTGAGCTGCTATTACAGGATTGAGGGACCATTCATGAGGCATCAGGATGTTCCTGCTCCGATTGTCTGCAATAAGGTTGGAACTCCCGGGAATGTGCATTGCTATATGAAAGCAATTGGAAGCTATTGCCCAGTGCCAAATCCTCATGGCTTCCCAACACAGGGGGTAAGATCTGGTTCCACCTTGCTTGTTGATATACAAGATGACTGACATGTTGTCTGACTGAATTGCAGTGGTCCCCGAAGGCAAGGATGCATGGAACGCTTGCAATGCTAAGAGAATTGCCTTCAGTTCCAGGACATTTATGTGCAAGTTGTCCTTGAGGGGGGCCCAGGTGACAATCTTTCCCTGGAAATGGCCCCCCCATCCTAATAGAGAAGCATCCATGATCACTGTGGCCGTGAGTTGGGGAAGACAGAACGGTCGACACCAAAGATTCTTTTGTGGCTCCATCCACCATAGCATTTTCTCCTTGCAACGGTTCATAAGGCATATCATGTGGTTGAGTGGGTGGGTTAACAATGATCATTGTGTGGAAAGGAGCCACTGCAGGAGTCTCATGTGCAGTCTTGCCAGTGGTACCAAAGTAATGGCAGCTGCCATGGAGCCCAAGCGTTGCAGTACAAGATGTGCTGGTACATACGTGTGAGGAAGAAGGTCTTGAATTTGGTGTCTTATTTTTAAAAGCCTGTGAGGGGGAAGAGAAGCTTGACAGAATGTTGTGTTGAAGACTGCTCCAATAAATTCCAGTGTCTTCGTTGGAGTCATCCGAGATTTGTCTTTGTTGATTGTAATCCCTAAATGGAGAGTGAGATCTTGAGTGTGAGTGGCTGCAGACTAGGAGATTCCTGGTCGGAGTGGTAAGGAGCCAGTCTTCTAGATAGGGAAACACATAGAATCCTTGTAGTTGAAGATGAGCTACCACAACTGCCTTACATTTGGTGAACACTCAGGGGGCTGTTGAGAGACTGAATGGTAGTGCCCTGAACTAGTAATGATTGGCTCCCAGCCAGAAGAGGAGAAACCTCCGGGAGCGGTGATCCATCTTTATGTGGTAGTACGCATCCTGTAGGTCTATAGAACACATCCAATTGTCCCTCTCTAGGAAGGGAAGAATGGACTGCACTGTGACCATCCAAAATTATTTTTGAGGTTTGATAAATTTGTTGAGTAGGCTGAGATCCAGGATTGAGCTCCAGTCCCCTGTCTTTTTTGGCACTAAAAAGAACCTCGAGTAGAACCTGGATCCTGTCTGTTCTGGTGGGACTGGTTGGATGACTCTTTTTTTTGGCAGTTTTTCTATTTCTAAGGCTGCTAATCCCCTCTGATTGGGTGGTACATCAGGGTTTTGTTTGACGGTCTGGGAGTTAGGTTGAAAGGTATTTGGTAGCCTCTGGATGTTATTCTCGTTGAAAGGTATTTGGTAGCCTCTGGATGTTATTCTCTGCACCCAAACATCGGTAGTAATAAGATGCCAGGCTGGTAGATGCAGAGAGAAACGACCCCCAACTGCTTCCAGAGGAAAGCAACCAGGCAGCTGCTCAGGAGCACTGATAGGGTCTGCCGGAGAAAGAATCTCTGGCTCCCTGGTTACACGGATCCCCTCTACCCCAAAAGGGGTGTCTTCCATATGACTAGCCCCCTCTGTCCTGGGGAGATTGCTCACCACTAGTGGCACAAAAGGATCCTTGAGATATCTTGAACCATATCTTCCCCCCTTCTGGTTCCTGCAGTAAGGTCTCTGGGGGTTGGAAAAGTATATACCCTCAACAGACAAGGTCTTTCCATCTTTTTCAATACGCTGAAGTGTGTCACTTACCTTGGGTCCAAAAAGTGCAGATTTGTCGACAGGCACGTTAACAAAGGAAGATTTAAAAGGGTATGCAAAATCACACAACCGCATCCAAGCATTACATCTCATGACAACACCAGATACGGCAGCACAAGTTGCCCCTCGGTGGATCAAACACATCGAGGAGTTCGAGATGGTTTCAAGAGTAGCTAGGTGCAAGGTGACAGTGTCACGTACCTCATCAGCCAGTGACCCCACCAAAGAGAAAGCCATTTCAGGAATTAGGTCTCTTTGGAGGCAAATAAAATGCACCAGATAATTCAGCAACCGAATTGCCAAGGTCACTGAAGCATAAGTCCACTTACCTAGTCTGTCCATGGTCCTGGATTCCCTATTTTGAGGATGAACAGTGAAACTATCTTTGCCAGTTCCGTCTTGGAGGCCGCCACCACAACCATAGAATCAACTGTCAGCTGCTTGGACCAGTGGGGCTGGTCTTTAGGTGTAGATAAAATTTGTCTGGCCTCCGGAGAACAGGTTCTACATTGTCTGGAGCCATCCAGGCATGCTGCACAATTAGCTTAACAAGATCATCTGCTGGTGGGGGTCACCCAGGAAGTAGATGGCCGGGCACAGAAGGCCTGCAGAAACATCAATTCCTCAGAAGAAGGGTTAGAGGACTTCCACTCCCCCCGCTGTTTGAGGATTTTGAGAATATCTCTGAATGAAACATCATCTGGGTAAGAACAAGGGGACCCTTCCCCTTCATCACAATCAGTGTCTTCTGTGATAGATTCCTCCGGGGAGTCAAGGTACTTCCTCTTGCACCATTTCTTCTGGGGTGGCTCTCCAGTGGTATCTTCTGAAGAGGACTCCAGAGAAGGGGTTCCCTTCACAGGGGGTCCTGATACTGGTGTCCTAGGGGCTGGTTGTGAGCCTTCAGAGTGAAGGGCCCTATCCATCATCTGTGCAGCAGGCACACCCGAGCCCAGTTCCAGTTGAGGGGTAATGAGAGAACTGGGAACTGTTGGAACCATGGACATGGTGCCAGTGAGAAAATAGGTGCTGGATTAGGTACCAAGGTACAGACAGTCCAAGCACTGCTCTGAGAAAGCATCAGCTCCATCGTAACCAATGCTGCAAGGGTGATGGGTGCCGATAGGGGAGGCACTGCTGTCGGAGCCAAGACAGTATGTACCGAAGTGGGTGCTGGGGAAGGATAAGCAGGGGAAGATGAGATAGAAGATTCCAAGCCAGGGGGGATGGAAGGTCAAGCTGGAATGGGCAATCCCCTAGCTACTAGAAGCTGGTCCACAACCTGCACTAGGTCTAGCTCAGAAAATCTTCTAATGGATCTAAAAGAGGCTGCAGAAGGAGAATCAGGTCTTTCTAGAAAGGGACTAAACCTCTACCCCAAGAAAATATCATAAGTAAGAGAATATCTTGTCCTTGGCAGGTAATTGGATTTTGGAGCCAATGGAGCTGCAGAAACTGTTGGCACCATGAACGGGGATGGTGCCGAGCATGTACAGTCATTAGAGCCCATGGAGCCGAGGAGACTGTCAGCACTGTGGACAGGGATGAAGCTGAGGCATGAATAGTCATTGGAGCCGATGCAGGAGCCAATGATGGCACTGAAGTCAGTGGTATTGTGTTTGGAACCGAGATAGGAGTGAATACCATGGTCGGCACCGAGGGAAGAGGACACAGATCCTAATGCCGAAGCGGCCTACACCAAGAGCACCAGTGAAGCACAGGGCCGACTCAGTTCCATAACTGATGGAGATGCAGGAACTGAGTGACTCTGTTTTTCCTTATATTTTTTGGTCTAAGGAGGGGGTGAGACCTCCGTCCCAGATAGAGCCTCCAAGAAAGGTATCTTGAGTAAACCTTTTAAAATAAATTTATCCATACGTTCTGCTAGTGTGCAATTAGAAAAACCAGCACAAATGTCACAATCAGCTTTCAAATGATCCACACCCAAACAGCAGACACAACGAGCATGTGTATCTGAGTTAGGCATCTTACGTCCACACTTGTCACACTGTTTAAAACCCAACTTAACTTTGTCTGACATGGTAAATGAAACAATATTATTCTGTAGAAAAAAACTTAAGGAAGAAATAGCAGTGGAGTTATGTTAAGGAATACCACTAGTAAAAGGGGCCTGTCAAAGACAGGACAGAGGGACAGTCAAAAGGGGTAAAAAATTAAATTACCAAGAAAAGGGTAGGAAATAGGCCTAGGTTACAGGCAACAGTTATAAAAGACTAACTTGACTCAAAATTTTGAAAATTAGAAGAAAAGCTGTCATAAAAAACAACAAATTACTACTTAGCTTGAGGGAGATGGCTAACACGTCTGACTAGAATGTGACAAATGAGATCTGGAGTATCTAGGAGAGGGGCATTGTGGTTAGGTTCTTACCTGAGAGGTTTTGGCTTGTGCGAGCTGGGAAACGGCCGTATCGGTTCCAAGGATGGAACCGAGGTCCTAACTGTAAACAATAAATAAAGATTTACAACTTAACATTGACAGTTCTCATGAAAAACATTAGATCTGTTCTGTAGGTAGAAAATACAGTTTTTATACAAAACATAAAGCAACCTGAATGAGATTTTTAAATATAAATTGTCATTTTTTATTAACTATTCTAAGCTTTGCATTGAACAGTATGCAGAATATGTCTTTATTAAAATTCAGTGCTGTTTAGACTGCACATGCAGAGGGTCAGGATCACCCCTCCATCTATTTTCAGTAATCTTGTGATTCATTTCAGGGTCACAAGATGTTGAAGTCCATCCCATCACACAATAGGGATAAGACAGAAAAGCTACCATTTGATCATGGGGCACGCTTTTAAGTCACTCTCTCACACACACACACACACACACACACACACACACACACACACACACACACACACACACACACACACACACACACATACACACACTATACAAAAATTACCAAGGGGTTAGCATTAAATTAACAGTTTGGCAAAAAAAAAATAATCATTAAAAATATTTATTTATTTTTCTATTTATTGCTAAACAGTTAATTTAACAGTTTGGCAATTACATAACTAATACACAATTACTTACATCCGCTAGTCCAGCATCAGTAGAGATGAAAACCAGGGTGACGTAAATGCCTCCTGCCCAGCAATTAATATCAATGATGGTTTAAATGGTGGGGTTTCACTGAAGCCTGCCATTAAAGCTGGAGATCTCCTTAGCTAATCTGAATATTTGATTCTTGCTGGTTATTGTTTGGTTATTTGAACTATTAACCAATTATTGTTGGTATTTTGTATTTAAGGCATTTGATTTTATATAAGTTACTATGGTCTGATGAAGCGTTGATAAGTGTGAAAGCGCTAACTATTTTTATCATTTTATTAAACTAAAACACTGTTTCTATTTATTGATTTTTGAGCTTGTATTTCATTTGGCTGTGTTTTTGTGCTTACCGGTTCTTGCTTTATGCATATTCTTGTTTGCTAGCACATTTAATTCCTTGACACTTATTTGTTTTTGGTAATATTTATAATATATTTACACAACTGTCTATAATTGTCCTGGAATAGCATAACTCATAACTGACAGCACTAGACTTCATAAACCAACATGAAAGCAATTATACCTGAGTTTAACAAAATGGCCAGTGATATTTCAGCCATGAAACGACACAATGTTCTCAGTGACCATCTGGCAATGAGTAGTTTATATAAAAAAACCTTAAATTAATGACTATTGGTGAAGCTCGCATAACTTATTTAATATACAACATGATACTAACTGCATTGTTTTATTTATTTTGACTTTTCTTAAACAGGTTTGCCCTGTGAGACCTGTAATCTTTTTTCAGAGGGGGACATGAAGTACTTTGTATACTGACAAGTGATGTTTTTATTTAAGGTAATACCTTAGGTTGATGAGAGAGGGATCTCTTGTAGCCTGAGGAGTTAGTTGTGCCTTATAGACTGACCTACCAGCTGTACCTGGTTCCTGAGAGGTTGCAGTTGGTATCATAAAATAACCGGAGATCTTGGACTGTTACACATTCATATCCATCTCACCCCTCCCCTCTGATGTAGTGTCGCTCACTACAGATGTTTAACTCTGAGGTCAGTTTCAAAGAGGTTCTTGAAGGCATGCCTATTCAGAAAGATGTGTTCCTCTTCATTATCCGACATTTTTATTAGTATTCAGAACTGCCAGAGCTGATCTGAGTTTTGTATTTTATTTATTTTTGGCCTTATGGGCAGCATATAGTCATAGATTCTATAAGCCTGAAGCTTG
Source organism: Protopterus annectens (assembly GCF_019279795.1). Taxonomy (NCBI): domain Eukaryota; kingdom Metazoa; phylum Chordata; order Ceratodontiformes; family Protopteridae; genus Protopterus; species Protopterus annectens. The sequence continues at coordinate 771,472,455 of NC_056751.1, forward strand.
AAATAATTCTTTTATAAATTATAGATCAAGAATTCTAAATTACCTGAGCTACATTGGAGCAGTCAGAAATTAAATACAAGCTCATAGCTATGATCAATAGTTAATAGTTTGATCCTATATTTTTCAGCTTTGTTATTTTAGGAGTAGTTATAAAGGACAGACATGTTTCTCTTAAGTTGTATCAAAAAGTGTTGTTTCCATCACTGTACAGAATCACCCTTTTGGGGCACTCTGCTCTGCAGCATTAACTGATTTCATGTCAAAACGTAGACACCAAAATTCAAGATGAGCTAACACTGAAGGAGGAAGTACCCAGTTATAAAAAACAATTCTGGCATTCTTGTTCACTGTTAAACTTGTAATAGATTTGGTATCAATCAATGCCCTGGAAGGTGAAGGACTCTGGACATAATATCAAGGGCTGAGAACTATATTTCTGATGTGGAAATGAAACAGAAAAGCTTATTAAAGAACTTTAGAAACATTTTTTTAATTTTCATTTTTTGTAGAGACTGGAAATGCTCAAACTTGGGAGATGGCAGCACTACACTGCATAAAAATGAATTAATAAAATAAAAACACGTAGCTAGAATGCATGCATTCATTAAAAGCATGATGCTGGCATACCACACATAAAAAATATATACTAGGAGATCAAGATAAGTGGAAGTAGTCAGAGGGCAGTGAATAATTATGCATCATTCCTCTCATCCATTGGCAAGCTGCAGAATACTTTGACACTTACACAAACATTTAGCCCGAGATTTTTCATCAGCTGCTATCACACACATTACAGGCCACAGGCATGGGTCACTCTTTCTGGAAGATGCACTTCATTCTATGCATGCCTGTTACTGAATCACACAAATACAAATGCATGCCTGTCACTGCAACACACAAGTGCAAATTCATTGCATGCCTGCCACTGCAACACACAAGTAGAAATGCATGCCTGTCACTGCAACACACAAGTAGAAATGCATGCCTGTCACTGCAACACACAAGTAGAAATGCATGCCTATCACTTCAACACACAAGTACAAATGCATGCCTGCCACTGCAACACACAAGTAGAAATACATGCCTATCACTGCAACACACAAGTACAAATGCATGCCTGCCACTGCAACACACAAGTACAGATGCATGCATGCCTGTGACTGCAACACACATGTACAAATGCATGCCTATCACTGGAACGCACAAGTACGAATGCCTGCCTGCCACTGCAACACACAAGTAGAAATGCATGCTTGTTACTAAATTACACAAGTACAGATGCATGCATGCCTGTCACTGTGACACGCAAGTACAAATGCATGCCTATCACTGCAACACATAAGTACAAATGCATGCCTGCCACTGCAACACATAAATACAAATGCATGCATGCCTGTCACTGCAACACACATGTACAAATGCATGCCTATCACTGCAACACACAAGTACAAATGCATGCCTGCCACTGCAGCACACAAGTACTAATGCATGTATGCCTGTCACTGCAACACACAAGTACAAATGCACTGCAACACACAAGTACAAATGCATGCATGCCTGTCACTGCAACACACATGTACAAATGCATGCCTATCAGTGCAATGCACAAGTACAAATGCATACCTGCCACTGCAACAAAAGTACAAATGTATGCATGCTTGTCGCTGCAACACACATGTACAAATGCATGCCTATCACAGCAACACAAAAGTACAATTGCATGCCTATCACTACAACACACAAGTAGATCTTTCTGAATGAATGCAGTAGTAAAAATATGCTCCTAGTTCAGGGAAGTGACACTGTGTGACATTGCCCTAGTAATTATATTTTAAATATATCTATAGTACCAATGAGCTTTGGAAGTGACAGTGGATCAACAGGCACTATGATGCTACGTAAATTAGAAGGACTTGGGTTCGTTCTCCTTACTATCTGCTTAATTTCACATTTCAGTACTGACAACATAGTGTTATATGGGGGAGGAGGGGGCATCTGTACTGCTGAGCTGATGTCCTTTGGACAAGGTGCTAAACCAGGCTCCCTCTGCCTGAGGAAGTGGGAGCTCAGGTGGATGTAAAATATCCTGTGGTACTTGCTGAAAACAAGAGTAGGTGAATGTCCCAACTGTCCAGTCCAAGTCAGTCTGACTATCATGTTAAGTCTCCAATAAATACAGATCCTCTCTGACGAGACTAACTAGTTAATAAAAATAAATAAATAAATCAAACAAGTAGTTATTCACAAGTAATGCCTACTGGAAACAATTGGTAAACAAAAACAAACAAGCAAATAAATTGTTCAGACATGAATTACATCTCTTTGGAGTAATTAGTCATAAAACACAAAACAAATAAATTGGTCCGACACAACACTGATAGTATATGTCAGGATACTTATGCATTTGTGAATAACAATATCATGCTCTGATCAAGAAAGCAACAGCTTATAGATGAATTATTGCTGTTTTGCTGTAATTTCCTTTTATATATTTATATTTAGGTTCATAGGTTCATAGGTAGGTACTAGGCTATCTGCCGCCCCCTTAGATTAGTTCCCTGTGCCTCTGTCCAGCAGAGCCACTGAAGTGATCCCCAAGGTAAACTTTCTGTTTCCCATCCGCTCGTCAAGGTTTCTTTTGAAGAGGGTTAGCAAGGAGCTCTGCCTGATGTAGATTGGGATCTTGTTCCAAAGCATGGGAAGTCTCTGGGACAGGAATCTATCCCTCCAGCATATCCTATTTATTGTTGTGGTGAGGTTTAGATCCCTAGAGCGTGTGGCTCGAGGGGATAAGGTTTTCTTTAGGTGGAGCATGTCCATCAATTCTGGGTTGGACATGGCCTTGTATGTCAGGCAGAGGTCACCTCTGAGTAGGTGGTATACAACCGAATACAGCTGGAGTTTCTTCAGTCGAGCTGCATAGGGCATCTGTTTGAGGCCTGTGATCCTCTTGGTGAGGTACGTCTGTGGTCTTTCCAGCTGTTGCAGGTGTCTTGTAAGGTACATCCCAAATGGGGCATTGTACTGTATGATGGGTCTGATGAGTGATGCATAGAGAGGCACAATGACCTCTTTTGATCTGGATGTGAACCCTTTTCTGATTAGGTGGGCCACGTAGAAGGATTTTCTAACCACTTTGGCAATGTGATTATCAAAGGTGAGATTACTATCTACTTGGGTCCCCAGATCCCATATTACATTTTCTGTATTTAGGGGACTACCACCTATGTGGTAGTTTGTGGGTACTTTGTTTTTTCCAAAGGGGATGACTATGCACTTTTTGGCATTTAGCTTGAGGCCATGATTTTGACACCAGGTATCCGTCTCAGTGAGACCCTTTTGGAGGATGTCTGTGTCAGCCGGAGAGTCAATTATAGCCCCTAGTTTGCAGTTGTCTGCAAACTTGTTCAGCCATAGTCCTCCTGTGCTTGCCTGTACCTCTGAGAAGTATATGCTGAACAGGAGGGGTCCTAGGACTGAGCCCTGGGGAACTCCACTTGTAACTGATTTAGAGTCAGACCTAGCTCCCTCAACTCTCACCATGTGGGTTCTGTCCGTTAGCCAGTTGGCAACCCATCTTCTGACATAGGAGTTTATGTTCAGGCTGGTGAGCTTCTATATAATACCAGAATGGGGAATGGTGTTGAAGGCCTTTGCGAGGTCTAGGTAGGCTTGTGTGTACCACCTTTCCCTCATCTATAGCCTTGGTAACTGTCTCAAAGAAGTCCACCAGGTTTAGGAGGCATGCTCTGCCCTTAACAAAGCCGAACTGGGTAGGGTCCAGTATTTGGAGGTTCCCAATGTCTCTGTTAATGAGTTCCATGATGACGTGCTCCATAGCCTTGCAGACCAAGCTAGTCAGGCTTATAGGGAGATAGTTCCTGGGGTCTGTTGTGGCTCCACCTTTGTGGAGTGGAATAACCACTGCTGTGTGCCACTCTATGGGTACGTAGCCTGTGGAGAGGCTGAGTTTGAACAGTGTGTTTAGGTGAGGAGTTAGTTCATCTTTGAACTCGTGTGGGATGCAGCCTGGGACACCGTCAGGTCCCATTGATGCTGTGTTTTTGGCTTTGGAGAGGGCTGTTTTAACCTGAGTGTCTGTGATTTCAGGGACTCTACATTCTTCTGGTATGGTTATGGGCCCTCTTGGGGGTGAGAGGGGGGTGAAGTTTGCGCTGAACCTGTCTGCCAGGATGTTGGCAATATCGATCAGTTCAGTGTCTTTTGTGCCATTCTGCACTAACTCCGAGCAGATCTGAGCATTGCCACTTAGATTCTTGACATAGTTAAAGAATGCCTTGTGGTTATCTTTGGAGTCCTTGGCAATTTTTTTTTTCAAAGCTCGCCTTGGATGATTTTATGAGGGATCATCGTTTCATGCTGATACTGATCAGGGATGTCTTCCCTTCTTGGGATTTTACTCTTTTCTGTACTAGTTTCCTCCTTCTCTTGTATAGCTTGTTTATGGCAGGAGTCCACCAGACTGGTTTCCTTTTCTTGGAGGAGTGAGTCTTGGTTTTAGTAATCCTAATTAAGGGGCACCAGAGTTCATTTTAAGTTATAATAAGAATGTGTCTGCAGAGGTGGAAGTTCTAAGCCCTTATTTTCCATCATTCATTTTGCTGGCCTAAGGTCTTATTATAAACCAGCAGTCTGTATCCTCATTGCTACTCATTTACTAAATGTACGACAACAGAGTTTTCTTGGTTTTGGTTACAAGATTTTTTGATCCTCGTCTGGATATGGAGGTTGGCGGTACTCTAAATTCCCTCAGTCTGACTGGATTCTTTATATCCTAATGTTTGCTCTCATTAACATCAGACAAAATCTCCTTCTGGCAACTAAAGCAATAAAAAAGTACAGCTAAATGAGGTGGTTGAAGACAAATAATGGACTTTTGAACATGCAGGCCGAACTGTATTAATTGTGTTTCTTGCTTTAGTAAAACAAAAAAAAGCACCACCCTTGTTGTGTATGGAATTAGTGTGTAAGCTTTTCTTTTAGACTGCCTTCATTAATTCTTTAAATTATTTGTCTCCTACATATAGCTTTATTATTTAGTGTAGTACATGTGCTGCTCTGATACTTTATTTTCTTTCTCTAATTAACTGCAGTCCTATAACCATTCTATCCAGCACTTCATGATTTCCAAAGTACCCCATTTGTGCACCTTTTTTAGTGCTACCTACACCTGAACCTTTGTGTACTTGGACACATAGTCCGACAATTCCATATTTGTATTTATTGTATGTATTGTGAGATATTTAGGCATGTCATCATCAGCTACCTACACCTGAACCTTCGTGTACTTGGACACATAGTTCAACAATTCCATAATTGTATTTATTGTATATGCTGTGAGATATTTAGGCATATCATCATCATCACCATTGTCTTCATCATTCCCTTTTGCCATTTTTAGGTTTGGAATGTCATGTCAGCTATCAGCACTTAATCTGTCTATCAAAGCCACTCTCCCACCTTCCTCTTCAGTCATGCTTACCTGTTTCAGGTATTCTTTCATGCATTCTATCCATCTCGGGACTAGATGTCTTCAATTCCTCTTGCCTTCTTCCTGATTCACCCAAAACTGTTTGGCCAAACTTTCTTCTGCTTTCTGCCACATGTAACCAAACCACTGCAATCTGTTTCCATACCCTTTTATGTAATTAGGACTATGTTAGATTCTGTTCTGATGTCCTCATTTGTTCATCTCTCTCACAATGCTCATCTCAAGTACTTCATCTCAATCACCTCAAGCTTCCTCAACTTCACTGCCTTCATTGCCAAAGTCTGTGTGCCATACAGAAGCATTGGACACAACACTGTTTTGCCCATCTTACTTTTCACCTTCTTTGATACACTTCTGTTACACATTACCTCTGAAATTTCATGCCATTTGGGTGTAGGACCCTTGATTATAGCACTAATGACCTCAATCTGAAGTCCTCTTCTCAACCACACCTACACGATACATCAAGCTGTTAACCTGCTCCCAGTGGTGGCTGGTGACTTCAAATTAAAGGAGGGCTGCAGGAGACAGCTGAATGGGTGGGGCCAATGGGAAGGGGTGTGGCCAACTAGAAAGGGGTGGAGCTATGCTCAAAACCACAACAACTGGAACTTTAATTAAATACGCTGCCCTAGGTGACAAACCATCATTATGAGAGTCCAATCAAGACAAAATGAAGTGTAGAAGAAAAAAATATTTCAATGCATTGGCTACATGACAACTTACTTAATATCCAGATGGAAACAGGTTGTGAGTCATGAAAAAATAAATTACTTTTTAAATACATTACTGGAATGCCAGTCAAAATCAATTATAAAAAAACAAGCAGCACTCAACTCAAACCACTACTCCTTGCACTGCAGTTCTAATTATAATTTATATTCAGCTTTATAAAATTACCAAGTAACATGCTGATAGTAGCAATCTCTGTGATACTCCCACTTATAAAATTGTTTCTTATCCAGAAAAGACCTGCTGCCTAACAACTATCTACTTGTTTCATGAGGAAAACATGATCAAAGTAAAAAATGAACAACAAACAAGAAACAAGCTCAAGATAAACTGCTTAACGGATTCCTGCACAAGTTATGGACCACACATGATAGACTGGCATTCTGTTTAGTTTACGGGTAAAGCCTGCAAAGATGACTGCAAGTCTCCAACAAAAGATGACTGCAAGTCTCCAACAAATGTAATGAGCTTCTGAAAATACTGTAATCCTGTCCTTTATTACAAATACTGTCATATGCATTTCAATACCCAAGGCTTATACATTATCTAGTTATGTAAACATTCTCTGCATGGCAACAACGAAAAGGCTTTCAATGCTGGTACTTCTTTAACAGTATGCTTATTAAAGCTTACTTGCATCTTACAATCTCCGACAAGCTTACCTGATGGTCATTAAATCATTGGTACTTAAACAGAGCAACAGGGCACTGTGACAGCATGCATTTCCTGAATAATAAGAAGCATAAGTCAACAGTATAAAAATCTGACAGAAAACCAGAACTCTCTGCAAAATCAAGGACAGATGAAAAGCCACGGTTGTACTTGTGGTCTACCTTGGATGGGGGAATACTCTGCACACTTACACTGCATAACTGCTCCTTGCCTTCCTTGGACACATCCAGAGTCACTACAATGGGGAGTGGGGTGCAACAAGTAGGTCACAGTTTGAAATGTCTCTGGCTGACAGTGATGGCTCTGACACTCTCAAATTAAGAGCAAGAAATCTGGACAAAGCCATACATAGAACTAGAAATGGGACACAGGCCCAAAAATAAGGACAATTTTTAAATATTGCTCTTATAAACTTAGAATGATAACAGAACAGTAGTAGGTCTTGCATTAGTATGAATTTTCTGAAGGGTATGAAATCTGAAACCCAAATGTTTGCCATTATTTTCTAACTTCAATATTTAATGATTTGCCACTAATTTGCCCGAAAAACACAATTTTATGAAAAACAGACCAAAAATGTGATGCAAAAATATAAAGTTGCCACACAATACAGCTGGGAACCTGTCAAAAAAGGGACAACTTTTTAATATTAACACTGTTAGCTTGAGCAGCTAACAAAATAAGAGCATCTACATGCATTTCTGAAATAAAAGTAATCTATAACTCTGATCATTACAGTTATATATAATTGTAAACCCTCCACATTTTCTTCCAAAATTGCCATTTTGAGGAGGGATTATTAGAGGAAAGCAACATTTTGAGCCAAAATTGGGGACAATTGAGAGGTTTGGATATTCCAAATTTTACAAAGTGATTTGCATGTACCTCTCAACCTCTTAATGCAGGAAATCTGGACAAGGCCAAATATATTGGAGGAACATACAAACACTACTAAAAATTGCTCTTGTATAAACTTAAGACAGTTGATAGAATAACAGATCTTGCATTAGCATGCATTTTTCTGAAGGTTATGACGTCTGAAACTCAATGTCTGTCATTTAGTGACTTCATTCCTAAATGATTTGCTAGAAAACCACAAATTGTATAAGGAACAAACCAAAAATAAGAAGCAAATATCTATTCATTCTGCAAAAATATGGACAACTGAGAGGTATAGTTCAACCGGGGCTGTCTGAGTTTGCTACCCTTCCCCCCTCTCGCAAAATCATGGTTGAATGAAACCTCCCCCCTGCAGCCATTCCAATGTCCCATTCCTTGGTTATTTTGCCCCATTTACCATAAACACTGTAATGTGCATACTGCTTTACTTCTGCAATGATTTAGATTTCATTTGAAAGTTTTATTTTGCATTTTACAGCACAAACCCTAATAGATATCTGCTAAACAAAGCAATGCAGTCTCACAATGAAAATAGACCTAGCATTAAAACTTCTCTGCCCTTGAAACTTGCATGCATTGAAACAGCATTGAAACCCACATTCAAAGAAAATACATTTTGCCAGTGGCGGATAAAGATTACCTTTGAGCTGTTTTCAAAATCATAGGCCCCTTGAACATGAAACATACACATGCTCTTTGATACACCTTCCTGACAGTATTACATTATATTCCTTGTACAATACAGTACAGTTGTTAGAGGGCATTTTAAATGTATTGTTTTGAACATTTTTCCAGTAAACAATGAAACAAAATACATTCACCAATGACAAAACTGCCCAATTCAGAACATTTCCATCATAAAAAGTCTACTCAACCTTCTATAGTCCACCAGTATCAGTAAATATGCTCAATCTCTGAAGTAGTAAAATCCACATTAAAGAAATCTGTAACTAATAAAGAGGTTGCTGCTAGCAAACAACTTTATATGTCATTGTTTCATCTACAAAAGTGCCTGTTGCCCTTGAAGAATAAATTGCCTATGTTGCATGCATTAAAAAAATGATAAGCTAGTAATACCGCAATAGGGAATGGATGGCAAACTGATGATAGGTTCATAGTTACTAGGTATCTTTGACAAAAAGGACTGCAGCATCCAACCCCTTTAAAACACAGTACAGTATCAGCAATGCATCTACCTACTGTGGGAGTAGAACCCACAGCCTTCTGCATCAAAAGCAAGTACACTACCTGTTGTGCTATTAACAATTCAACCAGACTTAGCATAAGCGGCACTAAACTTTTGTTCCCCTACAGCTCCCAGCTCCTTGTAAAATCTACTCAACACTCAGCTGTATCTCTGAACTTTGCAGCACAAGAAATATGGAAAAAGCCAACATTTATTGGGGGGGACAAAAGGCCAAAAACCAGGGACACATTTTAAAAATTGCTTGTATAATTTTGGAAAGTTGCTAGAATAAAATGCTGTGTTACCATCATACATTTCACTGCCACGTCTTGAACCCAGGGGACCCTGTGCAAAACAGTCAGAGAAAAATACCACTATGCCAAATCAGCTGAAACAGAGGAAGACAAACTTAAATGGCTACCATTTAGTGAATTCAGTTCTCAACATAGCTCTCAACCTCTTAGCAAAAAACATGTGGACAAAGCCAGTAATGGGGGAATACAGCCCCCAAACATTCAGTGAACTCAGTTCTCACCATAACTCTTAACCTTAGCACAAATACCTGGATGAGGCCAATAATGGGGGAATACAGTCCCAAAAATATGGGCAAATTTCAAATATCCATGTTATAAACTTAGACAACTGCTAGAATAAAAGGTTGTTTTACCATGTACTTTCTGAAGAATATGAAGTCTGACATTCAAATGCCTGTTATTTTTAAACATTTGTTAACCAGGAAACTAGTCTGACTTGGAACAAAACAAAGCCAGTTTTCAGCAGAGCAGAGAGAAACACTCCAGAAGCATCTTTGTAAGGGATGGGAGGACATGCAGACTTCACACAGAAGGCACCCCAGCCAAAAATCAAACCAGAGAACCTGTGGCTGTCAGGCAACAATGCTACCAGTGCACCACTGCACTTCAAACCTTTGCAAGGAAAACTGAAGATACAGAAACCACAGGTTTTATGAGGAACAGAACAAATATGAGGCAAAAATCTGCAATTTTTTACAAATAGTGGTGGGTAGGGAATTCAGGTCCTTGCCATCTGCATCCAAGGTACAGGGTTCAAGCCTGAGTATCTCTACCCACCACTATGTGTTAACAGGGGCATTTCACACACACACACACACACACACACACACACACACACACACACACACACACACACACACCTCTCTCCTGATTGAAGCAGCAAAACTCCATTGTCTGGAACTCGACCAACTTCAGCAAACCTTACCTCTCCTGCTTCAAAACTCCATTGTCCAGAATGCACTCGACTGACTTCAGTGCTTCCCTGCAAGCCACACACAAGGTCCAATGCTCGACTGACTTCAAAGCTCCCCTGCAAGCCACACACAAGGTCCATCTCAACTTCAATGCTTCAAACTCAACTTACCTCTCTCCTGATTGATCCTGCGAGAGCTTTGATTGGTCATGTCTGTGGATCAAGCAGTCTGGAGCTCCTCTGTTCTGGGTGGTCATCTACCGCACAGATTCTTGGGCATCTGTGGGGCAGTCTGAGTGTGTCTGCGCATGTCTGGAAGTTCTGGTACTTGTAAAAAATGTTTTTTTATTTTATGTTTCACAATTTATTTTTATTTCTTTTGTTTCTAGGTGGGAGGGCTGCAGTCCTGCAGTCTGATAGCATGAGCTGCCCCTGCCTGCTCCATTGTTTTATTTTCTATCTCAGTGTTGAGCTTCTTCTGATTTCCCCCATTTGCTGTTTTTTACTCAGATTCATCTCATTTGCCTTCAGTTTTGTATTTAGCCCCCTATATATTTGCTGGAGTTACTGTACAGAGTCTGACTGTAGTACCACATCTTCTGTGGACAGCAGAAATGTTGATCTATTCCCTCTGATCTATTTGTTGATATAGTCCATCACTAATATGAACAGTAGAGGACTCAGATCATAAGCCAGATGTACACCCTCCGAGTGGGAAATCCTGTGTGAATCTGAATATTTGATTCTGTCGCTGGGTCCCTGTACAAAGCCTGCATTTATTCTATCAGTGTTTCCAGACCTTTAGGACTGCCCAAGTCAGCTATCTTGTCACACAGTCATATACTTTTGCCAAGTCTAAGAATGCCCTTTTGTTCCTCATCTCCAGCTTCTTCTCATGTTTCTGTCTCATTGCACACATTGTGTTAGCTGTATTGCACCTTGATCCAACCGCCACAGCACTTTCATGCAGTTTGATATCTGTCTACTACCACGGTTAGGAATATCCCCTTTGCTCTTGTACACTGAAAGTAAGACACTTATTCGGCAGTCATGTACAATACACCTGTCTCTCCATACTATGTTTTGTACCATCAAAATCCATTTGCCACCTAAAGCCCCTAACATCGTTATCATATCTGCAACGACTTCAGCTAAGCCTGCCGCTTCCCATGATGCCATGAGCAGCTCTTCATTATCGTTCATTGCAGGCTGTGTACATGGCAGTACAACTTTCAAAGGGTTTTCTTCATCCAGGCGTTTAAACCTGGGTGGAAACTCCCAGATATGCTCAGAATTAGTCCAAAATGATAAAAAAATCACTGAACCCACAGACATTGCCAACATACTGGCAGACAGGTTCAGTGCAAATTTCTCCCCTCCCTCCCCCCCTAAAGGAGAAATATCTATCCCACCAGAGTCTAGCCTCCCAAACATCTCAGATGCCCAGGTGAGAGCTGCTCTCTCTAAAGCAAAAAACACAGCATCAATGGGACCGGACGGTGTCCCCGGCTGTGTGCTACACAAACTCAATGAGGAACTAAACCCACACATAAGGCTGCTGTTTAATCTTAGCCTTACTACAGGATACGTACCCAAAGAATGGCGTACGGCAACTGTGGTCCCACTCCACAAAGGCAGTGCTTCTACGGACCCTGGAAATTACCGCCACATAAGCTTGACGAGCCTTGTCTGCAAAGCTATGGAGAGGATCATAATGGAACTCATAAATAAAGACATTGGGGACCTACAGACACTGGATCCTACCCAATTTGGCTTTGTCAAGGGCAGATCCTGCCTCTTGAACTTGGTCAACTTTTTTGAAACAGTCACTAAGGCCATTGATGAGGGTAAGGCAGTTCACACAGCCTACCTTGACCTAGCAAAAGCGTTCGACACAATACCCCATTCGGGCATCATAGAAAAGCTCACCAGCTTAGATGTAAACCCATATGTCACAAGATGGGTTGCAAACTGGCTCAAGGACAGAACACACAGGGTTAGAGTTGCTGGTGCCATGTCAGACTCTAAGACGGTCACGAGCGGTGTCCCACAGGGCTCAGTCCTGGGCCCCCTCTTGTTCGGCATTTATTTTTCTGAAGTGCAGGCAAACATAGGGGATTGTGGCTGACAAAATTTGCAGATGACTGCAAACTGGGCACCATAATTGACACTCCATCAGACTCAGACATCCTCCAGAAAGGTCTCATAGAAATGGACAACTGGTGCCAGAGCCATGGCCTTAAGCTAAATGCCAAAAAATGTATAGTCATACCCTTTGGGAAAAACAAGGTAACCCCTAATTACCACATAGGTGGTAATCCATTAAACATGGAAGAAGTTATCAGGGACCTGGGGACCCAAGTTGACAGTAACCTCTCTTTTGACACTCACATTGCCAAAGTGGTTAGGAAGACCTTCTACATTGCCCACCTGATCATGAAGGATTCACATCCAGATCAGGAGAGGTCATTGTACCCCTGTACTCTTCACTTATCAGACCAATGATTGAGTACAATGCCCCATTCGAATGTACCTTACCCAACACCTGCAGCACTTGGAAAGACCCCAAAAGTTCCTCACCAAAAGGATAAAGGGGCTCAAACATATGTCATACGATGCCCGACTGAAGAAACTCCAGCTCTATTCAGTCGCATACCGTCTGCTCAGAGGTGATCTGTGCCTGACATACAAGGCCATGTCCAACCCGGAATTAATGGACATGCTCCACCTCAAAAAATCCAAATCCACCAGAGCCACGAGAGCAAGAGACTTAAACCTCAACACGGATATAAATAGGACATGCTGGAGGGACAGATTCATCACCCAGAGACTACCTACACTATGGAACAGAATCCCAGTCCATGTGAGGCAGAGCCCCTCACTGACTCTGTTCAAGAGAAATCTTGATGAGTGGATGGGTGATCGTAGGTTTACCCCGGGAATCATCTCTGTATCACTGCTGGACAGAGGCACAGCAAACTAATGGGTATAGTATTCTCATCCTAAGGGGTGGTGAAAGCCACACACACTCTGGCTAGGCTTATAAATGCCCTAGGGCAGATAGCCTAGTATGAACCTATGAACCTATTCCTTCCAACTGCCCTTTCTTCCTCCAGACTGGTGAGCAGATTGTTGTTGGCATCCCTTATGAATGCTGCCTGCTGAAACCTTCTTTATCTTGCTGTCATAGCTTTGCAAGTTGATAGATCTTCTCTGTGCATTTTCTGAGTCACTTTCCAGAATCTATAAGAGTTTCTCTGAAGCCTTCTTCTTCGCATTGCAATTTATCCCTTAACAACTTTGTTAGCCAGGCAGCATTCTCTCGCTTTGTCTTTTAAATCTCAAACTTCTCCTCGCTTGCCTTCATTGTTTTGATAACTTCCTGCACTTTTACATTCCGCCACCAGCTTTCCTTAAGTATGTTGTTTGCACACCTAGCCTGACCTCATATCTGTCCTACCATCTTCACATGTGCTGTCGACATGCCGCCATTCTCATTTGATTCCACTTATTTCCTTTTTTCCGGAGGTGCCACAGTTCTGACTATTTCTTGAACTCCTATATGCTTTCCCTCCAGGCGACTTCCAAGTATGTCCTCACCATAGACACTTCTCTGACCATTGTTTGTAGCAGATTTTTGCCACCAGTACATTATGCTGGGGGGGCAACTCTTTCACTAGGGATGACTTTGCGATCTCTGATTTCATCCCTGTCCCTTTTCTTCACTACAAGGAAGTCCACCTGCGATGCACATTGGCCACTCTTTACATCATCTTATGACCATATTTCATGCGGGACCATGTGTAGATCACCCTTAAGCTGTCTACCAGACAGACATATAAAATAGCATCTGCTTCATTATTCCTGCTGCCTCAACCAAGTGGGCCCTGGCATATTGTATTGTGTCAGCCCTGATATGAACATTCGGGCTGCCATTACTAAGGCTAACTCATTTTGTCCTACTTTATAGACAGGATCCCGCACCTCCTGTCTAGATGCCTCATAGTCTTCACCCTCACAGCCCTTCTGAAGAATAGGCTGGGGAAGACTCCCCTGTATTACCAATGAAGTCTTAGTACCATGAGTCTGTCACTGATTATGACATCAGTCAGTGTCTTCGAAGACTCTCATTCACTAGTTTCCACACCATTTCTAGTTTGTCCTTCCTGCGAGTCTGTCGCTGATGACGGCATGTTTCAGCATCTTCAGAAAACTCTCATTCACTACAGTTCCTACACCATTTCTAGTTTATCCGACCCCCATCATATAGTAGACAACTCTTCAAAACTGACCTTTGTCAAATCACATATCAGTGAATGAAAACCATCAAAACTACAAAGACATGATAAAAGACAAATGTAAAATAAGAATGTCTGCTGGGGGAGGGGCAAGGATATCCGAACCTCTCACTCCCCCACACCTCCCTATGTATAGGAATCACACCTCTCTATGTATAACAACTGTACCTCTCTATGTAAACCTCTCTGTGTATATGAACCACATCTTTATGTATATGAACCACATCTCTCTGTGTATATGAACCACACCTCTATGTATACGAACTACACGTCTCAATCTGTTAGAGCAAGAAATTTGGAAAAAGCCTAAAATAATGGTGGGACAAATGCCCCAAAATAAGGAGATTTTAAATATTGCTCTTATAAAGCTAAAAAGTTGCTAGAATAAAAAGGTTTGTGTTAGCATGCATTTTTTTGAATGATTTAAAGTCTGAAACTCTAACAAATGTCATTATTTATTGACTTTAGTCCTCCTTGATTTGCCATAAAAATATGAGGAACAGACCAAAAATATGAGGCAGAAATCTGGACAGTTGTGGAGTATATGATACTAAATCCAAGATTATACAACAGGGGGGTAAAATAAATTTCCTTTCCCCCACTGTTTGACAAGTTCTCTCTTTACCACAAAAAGCTTTAAGAGAAACAAGGAATCGGTATGAAATATCAGATGACTCCTGTTTTCAGGTGACTCCTGTTTTCAGATGAATCCTGTTTTCAGGCGACTCCTGTTTTCAGACAACTCCTGTTTTGATGAAAGATTCATGCTGCAGAATGAATATCTCCCACATATGAATATAGATGGTACATACTGCATAATATCTGCTTCTCCTAAAATGTACAGAATTACAATGAGTGAAATCCTCAATACCCGACTACGGTTTCAGTAATATATAATTATATCATAACTACAGCAAAAAGAAAATAACTTGCAAAATTAATTTGCATGAGGCAAGCTTTCCTGCTTTCTATGTAGTGAAACATTAGTTTTCCCAATATGCTTTATTTTGCTCGGTCTAACATCATGGCTGCGTAAAGCAAGAGTGAAATGGGTACTCCTCTGATTGGCTAGTGGACATAGGGAGGGAGAACTAATAAATGCAAGCTAATGCTCAAAAGCAACAAATGTAAAATACCTGCAGCTTACATCTGTAGACAGCAGTTTCCAGCAAATTTTAAATTTACAAGCAACATAGAAAAACTCCTCAACAGAAAAAGCTGCTGCAACCCAGCTGCTGACATTAGTAACTCATTTGTCATTTCCCATGGTGATGCAAAGAAAACATAAGTTATCATAAATGAGTTTAAGGGGTTAGTATAACGATTAAGGTGTTTGCATCCTAAACAGAAGGTACAGGGTTTGATTCTCACTTTTGGAAGGGAAATTGGCTAGGCTTAAAATGGCCCACAAGGGCAACTAGCCTAGTACTTATCAATGAACCCATCATACAATAATGCTGCCACTAGAGGAAACTGCACAGTAAAACGTAAAATATCTACAACTAAAACAAAACTCAGTGGTGCATTTATACTAAAGCAGCTCTAACATATATATCCGCATGCACACACACACACACACACACACACACACACACACACACACACGCACACACACACACACAAATATATATATATATATATATATATATATATATATATATATATATATATGTGATAACACAATCTATATATCTTTAAACCATGAAAGTCAATGAAAAATAACTATTCATGAGTGAGGAATAAGGATTTGCACTTTACTAGTTAACAAGTGGTCAGGAGCAATGCCTTGTCTATATATATATATATATATATATATATATATATATATATATATATATATATATATAAAAAACTTAAACTGAATAGCACACTGTTTGAATTTCATAAAGAGACATTCTACCTCATAATGGCTGGTGGCAACCAGGTCATGTATTGCTTATTTATTTATTGATATTTGATTACTGGGAAAGTCCAACTGGTTTGGTGCCCATTTTCAGCAGAGCCCCGGTGTGAAAGCTTCAAAGTATTGCAAAAATATTTTAAGAATAATAATTTTACAATCTTCAAAAAATACAAAACCATCTATACTTTAAACAATTATACCAAATTAGACAATGTGAAAACACTGGTTAAGAACAGATGCAAGTTATATGACAATGATTTAATTGTTAGAGAACTTTTACCCAGTTTAATGAGAAATTAAAGGTAAGTTGGTATAATACAGTATAGTACAGCATAGTATAATACAAACAGGAATTGCAATATAAAATGAGAGAAAAACAGGGTTTTGGCATATTTAGAAAGAGAGCGGGATGTAAACAACTGAAGAAAGAAAGTGAGTGAAAAAGGGAGAGTAGGGAGGTGTGAAGATATGTGAAGGCTATCACCCTAGCTAGAAAGAATTTGTAGATAATTCTGTCATTTGTAAATATTAATATAAGCCATAGGCTTGTTTTGTTAAATGGAAGAAAATACTGTTAAATAAGGAACTGCAAAAATGTAACAGTGTACTCTGCTGTAGGAAAGCTGATAAGTCAAGCATTGTGTAATTGTTTGATGACAAAACTCAGAGCCAAGATGTCTAAAGGAAGGAGTTCTTCCTATTATTTTGAGGCCAGAGTTGAGTAGAATTTACATGTATAATTTCTTTTATTGCCTTGGCCTTCCTGACCAGCTGCAAGATCAAAAGGGTATTAACCTCTGAGTTTCTGTTAGCCTGGGAAAACCAGAAAATTGTTAAGAATAATGTAATGTGAAGCAGCACTGTTATCAATTTAAAGAGAGAGAATCAGAGAGCATTGAGCATTTGTCTTCAGAACATCCAACATTACCAGCACTGCCTTGCTCTATATGTTAGTTTATTTTAGAACTATATTTTCACTTAGATATAGCTAGGAAATAGGAAGATTAGATTTTTTTTTTCTGTATTGGTGTCAGAACTTTTCTACTGTATTATTTTAAGTATTTCTCTGTGATTTCTGAACTCTTGACTAGCACTGTGTAGAAAGAAGCATTGTCTTGTGTTTTTATTATTTATTATTAAATAGTTTTAAACCTTTCAACGGTGGCTGTTTTGCGTAGAGATAATTTAAGCTCTAGAGTTCATTGCATGTATATAGTGATATTGTCCAAGTCACTCCAATAAGCTTTGCTGTTCAGTCACACTTACCATTTGGATAATAATATTGCACGGTAATAGTTGGAAACCTTTTGTTAAGGGCCTTTTTAGTAGCTGATATTAATGGGTGTTGGCAGCTGGTGCTACCTTTTAGATTGGGCAGAAATGGGGCACAGCTGGAGAATCTGTGCCAGCCTTCTCCAGGAGTGTCTGTGTGGTTTTATATAACTCTTATCGCAAAGTGTGTATGTTTCAGTTACTTGGGCAGGGACATGATTGGACAGAGAGGGTGCTGGAAATTTTAGCTTACCCACTAGGCTGAGATCTGGACCCTATAGCTGTGCCAGTGGGGAGTCTTATTAGGGACATGGAGAGAAAGGTAAAAACCAGCCCCAGACTGATTGTGATCTCTGTGTGCTCTTAAGGGATATTGTACTTTACTGTGTGTGTATTTGTTATCCGCCTCTATGTGGACACCCCTCACTGGTGTCATTGGTGAGGATTGAGGGTCCTTGATTGCTGTGTCAGTGCAAGGGTGTCACAGGAGGTATAAGGTATGAGCAGCTACTTGCTTATATTTAGGGATATAATTTGTCCTGAGATCGAACAAGAACAAAGCCATATTTTAGCTAAGAAATCTCTCAGAATGGTTTTAAAGGACTGGAGGAAGAGTATTGACTTGATGGATACAGGTAAGGAGTTCCAGGCCTTAGCAACACAGAATAAGTAAAGAACAGGCCCAGCAAATTTGATAGGTTTGTAGGCAGAGAGGAGTTTTTGGTCATTGGATCATAGTGACTGACTGGGAATGTAGCTGTGTAGAGTGGTATTTAGTGTCGGACAAGCAGATAGATAATGGAAAAAAGCTGTGTATAGGTAAGTTGATGGGGTAGTTCTAAGCAAGTTAGTTTTTTTAGTGCTATACAGTAGTGGGTTCTGAAAGGGGCATTTGCTGCGGGTGTATATCATCAGATCGAATGTTGAAAATCCTGAATGCTCTAAAGAGAGAAAATGCTGGAACATGAACTCCTTATTGTGGGGAACTGCACCCCCCCCCCGCTAAATATATATTCCAACTCCAGGATTGCATTACAGCGAGGAAAGGGCAAATATTCCAGTCTTCACTGTACTGCAATCTCAAAAAAAGCACTTTGAGTTCCAGCATTTTTGCTCTTTGGAGCGTTCAAGATTATCAACATTCGATCTGATGATATAGACCCATTTGCTGCAAATGTATCCACTTTAGCATTGTGTCAAGTTTTGATTTTTCTGATGCTGGAGGTTAGTAAGGATGGGGTTGCCATAAAGTAGTGAGTGCAGGAAATAAGTAACGGTAAGAAAGTTTTTGGCTCCATAAAGCATCCCTAGTTTTTGATGATTTTAAATGTTGGGACCTGCTAGAGCAAGTCCCAAAATAAGGAGACTGAATGGCTGAAAGATCAGACTTCTACTATATATGCCAAGTCTAAGATGCCATTTCTTGAAATATTCCTTTTTCTCCAACGTATGTATGGTGATCTCCAAGTTGGCATACGTAAGTTCAGGAGGGAGAAAGTTTTAAGGAGAAGAGTGATTTTCAACATTTCCTCTTCTCCAGGGTTTCTCTTCTTTTGGCTTTCCATCACTCAGCATTTTCAGAGCTGACATTTCAGTAGGGAGCCAGGTGAATGATAATCTTCAATCTGGCCTACAAAATCATGTGTAATAACAGGCTATGAGATGTGACTTCAATGATGTTATTACTAAGAGAGAAGATTTCACATTTTGTTTTTCATGAGAGGGATTTGGGGAAAAAAGTAGTTTTTTTTTGGGGGGGGGGGTTGAGCATGGGTTGTGAGTTACAAATCCATATTTCAGTGGCTATCAAAGCTTCCTGAGTATTTTTTTAAAGAAAGTTGTCAGATGTGCATATGAGTGTGGAGTCATCTGTGTACTATATTAAGGATGCCTGTTGTGTACATGTGTGGAGGGTGTTAGCAAGAATGTTAAAGATGAGGGGACCAACGATAGAGCCTTATGGTACACCGGTGGTGACTGAGGGGTATGAAGAGAGTGTGGAATGTCATTTTATTGACTGATATCTATTGGACAAGTAGCATTAGAACCATAGACAGGTGGGCTGAGACACACCTAGTGAGGACATTTCTACTAGAATTTGCTGTGACAAAATGTGTTGATTACTTTAAAAAAATCTAGCGATGAGGGAGGAGACTAGTTTGTTATTATTTCTAGCTTTATGGACAGTATCTATAAAGGTTAGATGTGTAGTGTTAGTACTATGGGAAGGATGTAAGCCATGTTGTTTAGCGTTAGGAGTTCTTCCTGAGGAGATAGTCTAGCAATTGTTTTTGATGCATTTTGGAGGGGGAAAGATTGCTCTAGGTCTAAAGTTAGTAATGTTTGTTGAATTTCCTCCTTGTTGCAGAGCGATAATGCGTTTTTTTATCTCGGGAGAGGGAGTGTGGGATTCCTGGATTGATCGATATATAATGACTGAGATAAGATAGGCAATGCTACGGTACTCGCTTGGAACGTCATTAGCTGAAGTAGAGCTTTGTTTGAGTTTGTTTGAGAGCAATTTCATATAGGATGTGGGCACATGTTTGAAGGTGAAAGTGGGTGTGGTGATATGTGGTTATTAGGTAAAGTTGGGAATAGATATTGGAGAATCATGGTTAAAGACATTATACTGTCTATGAAATAAGAGTTGAATTCTACTGAGGTTTAAAATGGTGAGTTATTCGGTGAGGGGTAGTTTTTTTTTTTTTTTGCTGGGATATATGCTTATTCTGTATTGCATACAGCCTCTGGTATGTATGTTGATAGTACAGTAAGATATGCTTCTGCTATGAGAGTTGTATTAGCTGTTTAACATAAGTCACATGACGACTACTCTTTATAAGTAAATCTTATATATTCCGTAGTATGCTTTACCTAGGATAACAGAATACATATGTTTTCTTACTTCCTCTGTAAAAGAGCTTTATCCAATAATGGTTAACATAGTTAATAAAGTGCAACAACCAAATAAATAAAGTTCTCCTGTCTGATGTTACCCATAATGCACTTTCCCAACTGCACCTAGAGCTATGCTGTCAGCAGGTTTCCATGATATGGCAAGCTATAACCCCACCTATGAGATGGCACACTTCTTGCAGTGCTTGCTATTTTGTTCAACTGGAGTTAAAAAAAAGAGACTTAATTCCTTAAGTGAATGACGAATGCATTTTTTTATTTACTGATCTGCAGTATTAGTGCACCATCCGTTTTCACACTGCCTCACAGAGTTTACCTTTTTTGCAGGCAGCATTTTTGCTGTGTAGCTTTCGGTATAGCACATTCCTAGTAAGACTTGTGAAACAAGAATTAGATATGTTAGATGTTATTCAGGAAGACAGGCAGACATGTTCCTGCACTTTTAGGGACATTATAAAACTTTAGTTATTAACAACTAACCAGTTACGTAATGGGTTGCAAGCTGGGAGACAGGGTTTCCTCTTCTCCGCTCTAATCTTGGGTGTATATCAAAAGATCGAACGCTGAAAAGTTCGAACACCAAAACCTTGAACTTGAAAGTTTGAAAGCTGAAAATATTGAAGCTGCAGAACATCAAATTCTTTCCCAGGGGGAATGAATTCGGTGGGACATTTTCACAGCTTCGCTATTTCCTGCACTTTTAGGGACATTATAAAACTTTAGTTATTAACAACTAACCAGTGTAATGGGTGTGCAAGCTGGGAAACAGGGTTTTCTTTTCTCCACTGTAATCTTGGGTGTATATCAAAAGATCGAACGCTGAAAAGTTTGAACACCAAAACCTTGAACATGAAAGTTCGAAAGCTGAAAATATCGAAGCCGCAGAACATCAAATTCTTTCCCAGGGAATGAATTCAGTGGGCGGTTTCCATGGCTTCGCTATTTCCTCCACTGTGGTGCAATCCCGGAGTTGGGTATATTTAAGTAGGGGGGATGTGGGGGGGCACAGCCCTCCCCATTGAGGGGTGTGGGGGTGAAGCCCCCCACATTAGAAATAGTTTGTAGTGTTCGTGTGTTTTGCATTTTGTACTGGAACAGTGATTTTTTTTCCCAGGGAAAAAAATCGCTGTTCTCAATCTTCGAGGTTTTCAGCTTTTTTGGTTTTGGGTTTGATGTTATAAGATTTGAAGTTCTGACACTTCGATGGTGTGATATAGACCCTGTAATCCCACATGCTGCCTCTGCACTTTGTTGCTGGGAGTGATTTTACAATGGAATGTTTACATGCATTCATATTGTAATAGGTATGGCAAGTTCCTACTACTTCTCCGGAAACACAGCCTGACCGCTAATATTATGATAATAATTTGTTAACCAACTAGGAATATTAATCTAATAGATAATTGTAAGCAACAGGAAACAAACAATACCGTCACATCCTCAAGTCATTAAATAATTATACAAACAATACTGCCCCACCCTCTGGTCATTAAATAATTATACAAACAATACTGCCCCACCCTCCAGTCATTAAGTAATTATACAAACAATACTGCCCCACCCTCTGGTCATTAAATAATTATACAAACACTACTGCCCCACCCTCCAGTCATTAAATAATTATACAAACAATACCACCCCGCCATCCAGTCATTAAATAATTATACAAACAATACCACCCCACCCTCTGGTCATTAAATAATTATCCAAACAATACCACCCCACCCTCTGGTCATTAAATAATTTTTCAAACAATACCAGCCATCCCTCCGGTCATTAAATAATTATACAAACAATTCCGCCCCACCTTCAGGTCATTAAATAATTATACAAACAATACTCACCCCACACTCCAGTCATTAAATAATTATACAAACAATACTGCCCCACCCCCTGGTCATTAAATAATTATACAAATAATACCACCCCACCCTCTGGTCATTAAATAATTATACAAACAATACCACCCCACCCTCCGGTCATTAAATAATTATACAAACAATACCACCCCACCCTCCGGTCATGAAATAATTTATGTGGCTCAACATAATAAAACTTCTCTACAGTATGTATATAGCAGAATGTGGTTTTATCAATGTAGGCAATAACACTTTGTATAGCATATTTGGAATGCTTTAATTCAGGTTTATTTTCTATTGAAGGCACCCAGATTTACAATTATTCAAAAAATGTTGCCTTAAAGTGCTCTCCTTCTCTGTGAATAAATTGGATGCCCATGAAGGGTGTTGAGGAGGTTGCATCAACACATAAATCTCTAAGCATAACACTCATAGACTTGCTGTTGTAACATTATAGCTGAACTCTTTATATATAAACCATTAGGTAGATAGAATAACTTCAGCTCTTGCCCCCTCCCCTTTCTTAATGTCTCAGGCAGAAATGCTCACAAGGGTGCTAGGCGATCCCACTTACTTTGGTGGGTTTTGACAGGGACAAATGTGGAGCAGCGCGTATTGTGACAGCAGCATAACTAAGGCTGCCAACATTACCAAACAACTCACAAATGTTTGTTTTGGTCTGTTATTAACCTCTGATAGATATGAATCCATAGCCTATAGGTGAACAAATATGAGTTACAAATATTGTAACAAGATAGAGAATAAATACCCAGAATAAACTAACTGAAAAAAATGGAGTATGTGTACAGCATCTTTGGATTTTCATTTCTGGGTATTAATCTTGAAAAAGATCTTCAACAAGCCTTTGTTAATACGTTGCAGCTTTGCTGCCTTCTGGCAATCTGAGTGATGATGGAGAGGTGGGAAAGAACTTTCCGTAATTTAAAACTCATTAGGATGAGTTACCTGCACTCCTGGAGACTGAGAGTGCATTCATCAGCTTTGCCTCTCCTGTCAGTAGAAAATTGAAAGTGCCACAAGGACAGGCTGTTTCAAGTGGCTTGTCCTTTTTCTAATCCTATTACATAGTAGAAGGTATAGTGCCTGCAGGAATCAGCATGTCCTGAAGGAGTCGCACATATAGGGACACTAAGTCTTCATTCCCTGCAGTGTCTTACAGAGTCACTATTCCTTAACATCTCCATCAATTAGGAAGGCAGCTGCACTCAAACAGAATAAAAACACTTCCAGCTCAGAATTAATTAAAAGAAATAAGAAGCAGGTTAGCAGTGCTTCAGAAAAGTCTCTGTACTGGGGCCAATCATAACAAAAGGATTCTTAATAGTACCTTTGTTCTGAGGTAAGCCTTTCAGAGATGCTGAACTGGTAAATTATGGCACACATGAGACGTAATTTTTTAATGGCTAAGTCAAAGCTCTGCTCCAACAGTTTTCTCAGGCTTTCACTGTACTTTCTTTTTTTACATCTCTTCAGTATCTAGTGCTTAAGTTTATGTAAGTCCACCAGAAAACAGCCCCCCCCCAAGTTTTGCAATATTACTCAAGAAATAGTTGTCTGTCTACAGGCAGAAACACCACAACAGATATCTGTGTAAACAAAAACGTAAAACCAGATTCCCTATGCCTTTTTTCCCCCAAGTTCAAATTACATAAAGTTAGATACAAAATAAATTAATGATGTATGTAAAATTAGATACAAAATAATGAAGTATGTAAAGTTAAAATTAGATACAAAATAATGAAGTATGTAAAGTTAGATACAAAGTAATGAAGTATGTAAAGTTAGATACAAAGTAATGAAGTATCTAAAGTTAGATACAATGTAATGAAGTATGTAAAGTTAGATACAAAGTAATGAAGTATCTAAAGTTAGATACAAAGTAATGAAGTATGTAAAGTTAGATACAAAGTAATGAAGTATGTAAAGTTAGATACAAAATAATGAAGTATGTAAAGTTAGATACAAAGTAATGAAGTATGTAAAGTTAGATACAAAGTAATGAAGTATGTAAAGTTAGATACAAAGTAATGAAGTATCTAAAGTTAGATACAAAGTAATGAAGTATGTAAAGTTAGATACAAAGTAATGAAGTATGTAAAGTTAGATACAAAGTAATGAAGTATGTAAAGGTAGATACAAACTAATGAAGTATGTTGCACATATTGTAATGTCAGCCAACAGTATCATCAGTTTTCCATCACTAGTTGACTTTACAATATTTTTTGTTAATGCGGTGTTGTCAGGGATACTGAATGGTTTAATACTTTATTTATTTATTTTTACTCATGTTATTTATTGATTTATTTTCTCCTGTGCCAGCCAACACTTTGATCCACTGCATCTTTAAAACATCCCCTTAAGGGGTAAAAGCATTTTCATGGCATTGTGGCACGGTCATCATCTAGGCAGCCATTAAGTCCTGTCCCGTTATTGCACATGCCCAGTTTCACTCAAGACTCAGGTGTGCAGTGGGTGTAGGGAGAAGATGTCACACTTCCACAGGTAATAAGTAATGTAAACGCCCCCTTGTAAGTAGATTATTCACTTCATGTTTCTTGTCCCCAGTGGAGATCATTCACAGTATAAACAGCCCTAAACACATGCCCCCAGTAGTGCAGCTCACTCACAGTATGACCAGCCCAAAATACATGCCCCCCCACCAGTGCAGATCATTCACAGTATGAACAGCCCTAAACAAATGCCCCCCCAACTAGTGCAGATCACTCACAGTATGAACAGCCCTAAACACATGCCCCCCCCTCCACCAGGGCAGATAATTCACAGTATCAACAGCCCTAAACACATGCCCCCCACCAGTGAAGATCATTCACAGTATGCGCAGCCCTAAACACATGCCCCCCACTAGTGCTGATCACTCACAGTATGAACAGCCCTAAATACATGCCACCCTCCACCAGGGCAGATCATTCACAGTATCAACAGCCCTAAACACATGCCTGCCCTCCACCAGGTCAGATAATTTACAGTATGAACAGCCCTAAGCATGTCACCCCTCCCCCACCAGTGCAGATCACTCAGAGTATAAACAGCCCTAAACACATGCCCTCTCCACCAGGGCAGATCATTCACAG
This sequence comes from Protopterus annectens, assembly GCF_019279795.1. NCBI lineage: Eukaryota > Metazoa > Chordata > Ceratodontiformes > Protopteridae > Protopterus > Protopterus annectens. Next base: position 771,498,048 of record NC_056751.1, read on the forward strand.
TAAGAACAGTCCTAAACACATGCTCCCCCCTCTGCCAGTGCAGATCATTCACAGTATGAACAGCCCTAAACACGTGCCCCCCCACCAGTGCAGATCATTCACAGCATGAACAGCCCTAAACACATGCCCCCCTCCACCAGTGCAGAACATTGATAGCATGAGTGTGAACAGCCCTAATCACATGCCCCCCTCCACCACCGGTGGCAAAGTAAATGATTAATGCCCCATCACATCTGTTTCTGTCTCTCCAGCTCAGCTTTTCCAGCACCCAGAGGGCTATTTGAACCCAGGTCATCTAGTCCATAGTCAGGGCTTGCCCATCTATGGTCTGGATCTTGTCAGTTTGGAAACATTCTAACGATAGGTCACAACCCCATACTTTTCCTTCCAAGAAGTTGTAATCAGTTCCCTCACACTGGAGGGTTCTGCCCACCAGGCACTGCAGAATTTCAATGACATGGAAAAAATAAATTTGTTGGAGGGTACAGTGTGCTGCATCAAACATAAGAGAAGCACACACTGATGTAAGGTAGTAGACCCAAAATGATACGGTGTTAGTACAGGACTGGCGCATCACCAAGATTGACATCACTAGTGCACTGCTTATGGGTGCTAAAATAACTAAGCAGGGAGGAGAAAGTGCTGGTGCAGCAGTTGTCGCTTCACAGGAAGAAGTTCTCTAGTTAGTTACTTGGCTGGGGTGCCTTCTGTGCAGAGTGCACAGGTCCTCCCTGCATTTGTGTGGGATTTCTTCCACATTCCAAAGATATGCATCTGGAGTGTTTCTCCTCAGCCCTGTTCTGAAAATGGACTCTGTCCCAGTCGGACTTTCCTGGTAAACAAATGTTAAATAAATAATGTGTCTTCCAAGTGAAGAAAAAAAGAATGCAAATGTTGTGCCACAATGCTAACAGTGTGAAATGGCATTTAAAAAAAGTTGTTTTTCTTTCTCATACAGAGGGATACTGTCCTTCTTCTCACTTAATATAATTATCTCCAAATTAACTATACCTGGGAAAAAAGGACAGTTCTCCCCCAGAGCCACAATGTCATTTTTCACTTGTGTTCATTTCATGCATCTACCCATTGGATGGCTGCCCTCTATCAGCATTTGTCAATGTGCTATTGTATTGCATGCATAATGCCATATGTATTATGCACTAACTACGTACTGCAGACTGTAGTAATCTGAACTGTATGGCAGCCTTTCAGTCTGTAGTTTGTAACAGGATGTTTTTGTTTTTTGCTGAATATTTGCAACTTTACTTTTCATTCGGCATTTTTCATGTTCCACTAGTGCTGGTTATGAGAAGCAGAACTGGGATTTGGAAAGACAGGAATACAGTAAACATTCAGAACAGATAGCAAAAATGAGGCACATGTCCACATTGCCTGCTGCAAGGAACTAGCCATATGATTTTT
>NC_056751.1:771509469-771516969 GCF_019279795.1 Protopterus annectens
AATATAAGAACGTGTCTCTTAAAGTGCCCCTAACCTTATCTGCTTTAAAAAACACTGGAAGTTCAGTAAACTCAAAAAAAATTTAACAATATAAGAACGTGTCTCTTAAAGTGCCCCTAACCTTATCTGCTTTAAAAAACACTGGAAGTTCAGTAAACTCAAAAAAGATTTAACAATATAAGAACGTGTCTCTTAAAGTGCCCCTAACCTTATCTGCTTTAAAAAACACTTGAAGTTAATAGTTTCATTCAAACCAGGGAGGATTTCAGCCCTTTTCACTTGCCGTTCAACCTCTTTTCTGCTCTAAAATAGCAAATGTAAATCTGTTTTGAGTTTATTGCTTTCATTAACTGCTGTCAGGATTTTGTTGGTGGAATCTTGTATATAATGTGATGCAATTCTATGCTTTTTGTACTTCTGAAGAAGTTATTTTATGAAAGTGGCAATTAAAAGTTTATTACGCTAAGATACTTTGATTTGCACCTTGCGCATTTTAACAGTTTGTTGGTTTTTGTTTTTATTTCACTTAGACCACAGGTTTGGCTGTTTTCTTTTCCAGTTTTAGTGCTCTACAACAGAAAAAGAAAACCCCCCTTGCTGCACCATATATTTCTAGCAGCAAAACATTCCAATACATTTTTAAATATTTTTCTTGTCTTCACTTATCACGTGTCCAGTAAACTATGGAAAATTAATATCATGTAAAGTAAAAATATTGTTTACTAAGCAAGAATCCACAAGCCATAAGATTTCAACCTCAATTTCAAAGCAACCTCACAAAAAAACCCCATTCCAATTTATGCATCTTTACTAATGATTATGTTATGGAAAGTTTCTTCCCTCACACACTATTCCTTTTTCTTGGATGACACAGAAATGCCCCCAATGAGACATATACATAGCGCCTCTACTGTATTCTCTTCCCTTAGAATGACAGCCATAATGACTCTGAGGTCAACCACATCTCCCTAAAGACAATGACTACACCTGTGCTATGCCTCGACAATGCTCTTTGTGAGAACAGAATACATATCGGGTAAATATGGGGTATATACCCCACTCAGGTATTGTAGACAGACTCGCTGGATTGCCAGTTGGCTCAGAGATAGGGCCAAAAAGTTTGGATTGGTTGGACCATCTACACCAAGAGACCAGTCACCAGAGGAGTTCAGATACATTCAACAGTCAGAATGCTCTCAAAGGTTCCTTAACAGGCGAATTCAGGGTAAGAATACCCTGTCCTACACAGATCGCCTCAAGATCCTATCTTTGTATTCTGTCTCCTACATGTTACTGACAGGCAATCTGTGACTAGCATATAAAGCATCCTCAGATACAACTCTGAAGGATCTTTTGCATAGCCTCAAGACAATCAGCCCCAGAAACACCAGATGCAAGACATGAACTTTGTGACATAAATATAACCTGGTGGAGGAACCAATATGTGTCTCAAAGGATCCCTGCACTATGAAATAAGCTCCCCATCTACATGAATCAGAGTTCATTCCCTGACCCTATTCAAAAGAAACCTCAATCATTGAATGGAAAATTGCAGTCATCTTGGTCTGGCTCCCATGCCTCTGATGGACAGAGGTCAACAGTAAGCAAATTAATCCCCAACTAACATACCCCCCACATAACCCTTAACCACCTCTTTACTAAAATACCTCACCATATAGGCATCCAAAGAACCCTGGGACAAAACTGGGCTGGGTTGCATGGCTACACTTGTAAACACCCTGGTGATCATTAGCCTAGTATAAACCTATGAACCTATGGATAGTGATGCATATTTAAAGTTGACACATTCCAACAGGACATACTGAATTTGGGTGCAAACTTAGGTTTACATGCCATGTATAGCAAATTAACCAGGCTGGATATTTCTCTTCAAACAGTTAATAAATGGTGTTGCAGTTTCAGGAATTAAGTTCTTTAACTCCTCAAAAATGGATATAATTTCATTAACATTAGAGATGATGGAGGAACATCTTTAACACATTTGAAATGGCATAGAAATAAGCCACAAATGTGGACCTTCCTTTAGATATTGTGAGCAAAATGAAAAATATGGATCTTGCACACTATGGATATTCAGAGCCAGACCATGGTCCAGTTGAGTCCCCCACCTCTTGCAGTTTACATACTATTTCTTTTTTTAATTCTACAGTGATCACAAAGACTTGCCCTGCGATTCATTAATGCTACACTAAGTTCACTGAGTGAACAGACAACACAAGCAGAACTCACACGTTCTTCCTCCTAATTTTAGTTTCCTACTGATTTTACAGGTTCATAGGTGTTTACTAGGATAATGACCACAAGGGCCATTTTAAGCCTAGCCATGCATCCCAAATCTCTGACAAGTTCTGATACCCTTGATAAGTGTAAGCATGGGCCTGGGAGATTAACCATTTACAGGTTACCTCTGCCCATTAGAGACATAGGTGCCAAACCAGGGATGAATTTTCATTTCCCCATCCAATTGTCCAAGTTGCACTTGAATTGGCTTAGGGAGTAACTCTGCTTCACATGGATGGGGAGCCTGTTCCATACATGGGGTAGTCTCTGGTATGCATGCCTATCTCTCCAGCAGGTCCTATTTATATCACAGGCAAGGTTTAAGTCTTTAAAACAGGTAATTCTGGTGCTGTCTGTTTTGTAGATATGCAGAAGATCCATCAGGGTGGGATCTGGCAGTGCCCTGTATGCCAGGCATAGATCTCCCCTCAAAAGACTGTAGGTGACAGAATACAGGGATAGGGCCTTGAGGCAGTCTGCATAGGACATTTTGCTTACACTCTATATTCTTTTAATGAGCAACCTCTGTGGACGTTCCAGTTGTTGGATATGCCTGGTTAGGTACATACCAAAGGGGGCATTGTACTCAATGATAGGTTTGATGAATGCCAAATACAGTGGAACAATGACTTCCTCGGACTTAGATGCCATACCTTTGTTTATAAGTTGTGCAACATAGAATGATTTCCTCATCACTACACACATGTGATGATCAAAGGCTAGATTACTATGTGTGTCCCTAAGTCTGTGACTACTGGGTCAACTCTAAGGGGTGTGTTCTCAATATGATAGTTACCAGGGATGGATCACTCCCCAAAGGATATTATTATGCATTTCTTGGCATTTAGTTTTAGTCCATGGCTCTGACACCAGTTGTTTGTCTGTGTCAGCCCCTCCTGGAGAACATTTGTGTCAGTGTGAGATTCAATGACAGCTCCTAATTTGCAATCATCTGCAATTTTAGTCAGCCAGAGACCACTGACATTGGCCTTGAATAAATTACAGACATCTTATAGGCTCATAGGTAGGTACTAGGCTATCTGCCCAAGGGCATTTATAAGCCTGGTCAGAGTGTGTCAGCTTTCACCACCCCATTGATTAATTAACTGAGCCTCTGGAAAAAAGTGCAAATGAAGTGATCCCAGGGGTGTATTATCTGTTACCCATCCACTCGTCAAGGTTTCTCTTAAGGAGTCTTAGTGAGGGGCTCTGCCTAATGTAGTTAGGAATTTTGTTCCAAAGCATGGGGAGTCTCTGTGACAGGAATCTATCCTTCCAGCATGTTCTAATTATTGTTGTGGTGAGGTTTAGCTCACTAGAGTGAGTGTTTTGCAGTGATTTGGATTTCTTTAGGTGGAGCATGTCCATCAATTCTGAGTTGGACATGGCTTTGTAAGTCAGGCAGAGATCACCTTGGAGTAAGCAATATGCCATTGAGTACAGCCGGAGTTTTTCCAGTCGGGCTGCATAGAACATATGTTTGAGGCCAGTAATCCTCTTGGTGAGGTACTTTTGTGGTCTTTCCAGCTGATGGAAGTGTCTTGTGAGATACATCCCAAATGGGGTATTGTACTCTATGATGGTTCTGATGAGTGATGAGTAGAGAGGCACTATAACCTCTTTATTTCTAGATGCAAACCCTTTAGTAATTAGATGGGCTACATATAAGGATTTCCTAACTACTTTGGCAATATGATTGTCAAAGGAGAGATTACTATCTACCTGGGTCCCCAGATCTCTTATACCTCTTCTGTGTTAAGGGGGCTGCCACCTATGTGGTAATTCATGGGTGTTTTGTTTTTCCCAAATGGGATGACTATGCATTTTTTGGCATTTAGCTTGAGACCATGACTTTGACACCAGGTGTCCGTCTCAGTAAGGCCCTTTTGGAGAATGTCCGTGTCAGCTGGAGAGTCAGTTATGGCTCCCAGTTTGCAGGCATCGGCAAACTTGGTTAGCCATAGTCCTCCTGTGTTTGCCTGTACTTCTGAGAAGTATATGTCCCAGGACTGAGCATTGTGGGACATCACTTGTGACTGGTTTAGAGTCGGACCTGGAGCCCACTATTCTTACCGTGTGAGTTCTGTCTGTAAGCCAGTTGACAACCCATCTGGTGACGTAGGGGTTTATGTTCAGGCTGGTGAGTTTTTCTATAACTCCTGAGTGGGGAATGGGGTCAAAAGCCTTGGTGAGGTCAAGGTAGGCTGTGTGAACAACCTTTCCCTCATCTATGGCCTTGGTGACTGTCTCGAAGAAGTCAACCAGGTTTAGTAGGCATCATCTGCCCTTAACAAAGTCGAACTGGGTCAGGTCAAGTGTTTGGAGGTTCCCAATGTCTTTGTTAATGAGTTCCATGATGATGCGCTCCATAGCCTTGCAGACCAGGCTAGTCAGGCTTATGGGGTAATAGTTACCAGGGTCAGTTGTGGCCCCTCCTTTGTGGAGCGGAATAGCAGTTGCTGTGTGCCATTCTATGGGCACGTAGCCTGTAGAGAGGCTGAGGTTGAACAGTGTGCTTAGGTGGGGGGTTAGTTCATTCTGTAGTTCGTGCAAGACACAGCCTGGGACACCATCTGGCCCCATTGACGCTGTGCTTTTGGCTTTTGAAAGGGCTGTTTTCACTTGAGCATCTGTGATTTCTGGGACACTACACTTATCCAGTATTGTTGTGGGCCCTTTTAGGGGTGAGAGGGGGGTGAAGTTTGCACTGAATCTATCTGCCAGGATGTTGGCAATATCAGTAGGTTCAGTATATTTTGTGCTATTTTGCACTAGCTCAGAGCATATCTGTGAGTTGCCACTTAGATTCTTGACATAGCTAAAGAAGGCTTTGTGGTTAACTTTCAAATACTTGGCTATTTTTCTTTCGAAGTTAGTCTTGGATGATTTTATGAGGTACCTTAGTTTCTTACTGATAATGATCAGGGATGTCTTTCCTTCTTGGGATTTGCTTTTTTTCTGAACTAGTTTCCTCCTATTGTATAGCCTGTTTATGACAGGGGTCCACCAGACTGGTTTCCTTCTCTTAGGGGAGTGAGTCTTGGTTTTGCTAGGGATGGCACAATCCATGCATCCGTGTAGGTGCTCATAGAGTGCATTTGTAAAGGTTGCTGCATCTTGGACACTGTTATCCTTTAGTGTGGGGGATGTGAAACTTACCACCTCTGTCTTAAGTAAGGCGAAGTTTGCTATAGAAAAGTTTTTCACTGTGGTTTCCTTGGTTGGGTGTGGTGGTGTGGTGTGGACATCCAGAGTGATTAGTTTATGGTCTGATCTAACCAGTGATGGGTTGCCCTCCGGTGCGGAACACCTGTCACCCATGTTGGTGATGACCAGGTCCAATATGTTTTCACCTCTGGTAGGGGAGTTTACCAGCTGATCCAGGGCATTTGAGCTGATAAATTCCAGGAAGCGCTTGACTGCTATGGACTCAAATCCAGGACCTACTAAGGATTAGGCTGTATCTCTACTCGTTTAGCTACTTGGATATTAGTGAACAGACAACACGAGCATAACTCACACCTTCTTCCTCCTAATTTTAGTTTTTCTACTGATTTTCTTGCAACTTTAATTACTAAGGGGGGATTCATAAAGGTTACCACAAAGTGTAGACTACATGCACACTTAGTGTAATATTTTGTAACTGACTAGCAAGCACAAAAATGTGGTAGGGAATGTTCTTGAATACAGATTGTGCACGCTTAGTGTAGGTTAATTTAAAGCTGTTGCTTCAAATTTGACAGTAAAAACATTGACACTCATTTGCTAAACAAAACACTGAAAACAGACTTAGCATGAGCAACACTTAACTCTTCCCTTGAAACTCAAACTTATTGAAAATGCATCTGGCAATCCATGAAACTAAAAGATATAATTGGACTCACAGTCAAACAGGATGTTGTGAAGCACTACTTATCATCCATGTGAAGAGCACAGGAAGTCAAAAGCCAAATGTCTAATGCATTTACTAACAACTTGGGACAGCCCACTGGATGTAAGTATCACAGTTCACTGGCCACCTAGGAGCTCTGTCTGCTGATTTGACTTTGTCAGTGTCACAAATTAGCCAAATAAAGGTGGAAGGAATCAAACCCTGCACTACAAACCATCCCATAGCCTTATTCATCCACACATGCTGTTGCAGATCAACACAATGCATTTCACACCAGTGTGCCTGCAAGCAAACAAGGTTAATAAAAAATACATTCACAGTTAAAATAGTAACATTAAATTTGTATAGTTCATACTGTCCAGCTTATTCATAGCAAAATAATAAATTCAGTGTCAACAGTCAAAAAAAAATAAAAACAAGGAGGCCAAGGACTGAACCCAAAACCATGGATCTTATGATGCTGATCTTGTTTAATACAGGCAGTTCCTTTGTTTACACCATAACAACTCTGTGTTGCAGGAACTAAGTGTTTACACACACGCACACACGCACACACACACACACACACACACACACACACACACACACACACACACACACACACACACACACACACACACACACACACACACACACTCACACACACTCACACACACACACACACACACACACACACACACACACACACACACTCACACACACACACACACACACACACCAATTGCAGACAGTTGCATAACTGTACACCTCCGATATCTCCATGTGTTATTTTCTTTCTTATGTTATTTTTTTATACTGCTGTGTCTGTTATTTGCACTGCATTTCTCTCGTGAGCTGACATTTGTAATTTTGTTTAGGCTGCACTTGTGTGGTTCTAAACGACAATAATTTTTATCTGAATATTTGAATCTTTAAGAAGTGAATGAATACAGTCATAAATAATGCACCAGAAACATATCTCAGCTCATTGCTGGCAAAACCATGCAGTGCAACCCAGAAGAAGTCAGAAAATCTTATTTTGTGCTCACAAATTCCTTTTACTGCCACAACCCACCTGGCATTTAAAATGGATGCATCTTTCAAAATGCTGTTAATAAATATACACATCATTTTTGGCAGTTCCCTCTTAAACTGCTAATTATATTGTTTTTAGATTAGCAGACCTGTCTGTAAGCAAGTTATGTGCCTGCTGATAGAGGCATTACTATAGACATTTGCATGTACAATATAGCTGATAAAAAAAAAACGTCACTATTTCCCAGTGATGCAAAGAAAATATGTACTCTGCGTATGCTTGGCTACACTCT